>NC_061117.1:22569432-22701396 GCF_002878395.1 Capsicum annuum | reverse complement strand
CATAAAGTCTCTGAAAAGGGAATTGAAGTTGATCGAGCCAAGATTGAAGCTATCGAGAGACTACCACCTCCAATTTCTGTGAAGGGGGTTCGTAGTTTTCTTGGTCATGCTGGTTTTTATCGGAGGTTTATTAAAGACTTCTCCAAAATTGCAAACCCATTATGCAAACTTTTGGAGAAGGAAGAAAAGTTTCACTTTGGTGCAGATTGCTTGAAGGCATTTGAATGCCTCAAAGGGAAGCTAGTTGAAGCCCCTATTATTGTAGCACCTAATTGGTCTCTACCTTTTGAAGTTATGTGTGATGCAAGTGGTGTAGCCTTGGGTGCTGTACTTGGTCAGAAAAGAGAAAAACTATTTCATCCAATCTACTACACGAGCAAGGCCTTAAATATAGCACAGAAGAACTATACCGTCACTGAACAAGAGATTCTAGCAGTTGTTTATGCTTTCGAAAAGTTTCGTGCTTACTTATTGGGAACCAAGGTAGTGGTTCACACAGATCATGCGGCTCTAAGATATCTAATGGCAAAGAAGGATGCTAAGCCAAGGCTAATTAAGTGGGTGTTACTGCTTCAAGAATTCGATTTCGAGGTAAAGGATAGAAAAGGTTGTGAAAACCAAGTAGCTGATCATCTATCTAGACTTGAGAGTGAGCACACAGTGCAGACCGACCTTGATATTGATGATTCATTCCCCGACGAAGAGATTCTAGCAACTATGGTGGAAAACTTACCGTGGTATGCAGATTATGCCAACTACGTGGTGAGCGAAGTGATTCCTGAGCATCTCTCCTTTCATCAAAAGAAAAAGTTCATGCATTATGTGAAAAATTACTACTGGGATGAGCCTTATCTTTTTTGATGATGTGCTGATGGTATTATTAGGCGGTGCATCCCAAATATAGAGGTGCCTAGCATACTGGAAGCAAGCCATGCTTCCCAAGTTGGAGGTCACCATGCAGGTGATCGGACTGCCAAGAAAGTGCTGCAAAGTGGCTACTATTGGCCTTCATTATTCAAGGATGCCTACGATTTTGTAAAATGATGTGATCATTTTCAGCGGCAAGGTTCTATTTCAAAGCACCATGAGATGCCCATGTCCAAAATCCTTGAAGTAGAGTTATTCGATGTCTGGGGTATTGATTTCATGGGACCATTTGTGAGCTCATTTGGGATGAAACATATCTTAGTTGCTGTGGATTATGTATCCAAATGGGTCGAAGCAGTCGCGCTAGCTGATAATGAAGGTAAGAGTGTTATGGCATTCTTAAAGAGAAATATCTTCTCTCGTTTTGGGGTACCTCGTACAATCATAAGGGATGGAGGATCATATTTCTGCAATAAGCTGTTCAGAGTCGTATTGGCAAAGTATGGGGTTAAGCAACATAAGGTAGCTACACCGTACCACCCACAAACTAGTGGGCAGGTGGAGGTTTCAAATCGGCAAATCAAGCTGATCCTTGCTAAGACTATGAATGCCAGCAGGAAAGATTGGTCCAGGAAGCTGGACGATGCCTTACGGGCATATAGGACCGCGTTTAAGACACCCATTGGCATGTCACCATAACAACTAGTTTATGGAAAGGCTTGTCACTTGCCAATTGAGCTAGAACATAAAGCAATGTGGGCACTGAAGCAACTTAACATGAACTGGGATGATGCTATAAATATGAGATTGGGACAACTGAACGAGATGGATGAATTCCATCTAAATGCATATAAAAGAGAAGATCTTTACAAGGAAAGGATGAAAAAGTACCATGATTGGAGGATTATCCAACGAAACTTTTAGAAAGGTGATTTGGTACTTCTTTTCAACTCCAGACTGAAGTTGTTTCCAGGTAAGTTGAAGTCTAAATGGTCTGTTCCATTCATAATTAGCCAAGTTTACTCATCTGGAGTAGTGGAGTTAGAAAACAACGATGGTGGTGTCTTTAAGGTGAATGGCCAAAGAGTGAAGCTACATATCGGTCCAGTCGACTCGATAAAATGTATAGCCACCATATATCTCGATGAAGTTTGAGTAATCAAGATAACTATGTCGTGACACGACAATAAATCAAGTGCTACATGGGAGGCAACCCATCATTTTACTACGATATTGTTTTGGGTAAATAAAAATTCAAAAAGAAGAGTTGAGCCACAACCAAAACTAAGGCGCTTGGAGGGAGGCAACCCATCCTTCTAATCATTTTTGTTGTTTTTGATTAAGTGTAGGTGCAGGAAGTACAAAGGAGGAGATTAGACCCAATTTTGATTTGGAAGTGAGTCATGTCAATGGTGGTAAGTCTAGGAATGATAGAACAATACAGGTAAGTGGAAGTGGTCAAATGTGTAAGGTTCAAGTATGATTTGCATTAGAGTCGTGCCTCGAGTTATGTAGGTTCGATCAAAGAAAAAGTTTTGCGATGAGACTTTATTTTGTGACCCCGATGTATATACCTTTTCTGACCAAGAGTGCGCCATTTTTCCTATTGCCTATGCCAACATAGGCAATAGGCTAGGCGCCGCCTATGCCAACATAGGCAATAGGCTTGGCGCTGCCTATGCAAACATAGGAAAGAGGTTAGGCGCCGCCTATGCAAACATAGGCAATAGATTAGGCGCCGCCTATGCCATTGCCTATTCTCACTGTCTCACATAGGCAATAGGCTAGGCGCCGCCTATGCCAACATAGGAAACAGGCTAGCCGCCGCCTATGCCAACATAGGCAATAGGTTTGGCGCCGCCTATGCCAACATAGGCAATAGGTTAGGCACCGCCTATGCTCACTCCCTCAGATAGGCGATAGGCTAGGCGCCGCCTGTTCCAACATAGGCAATAGGTTAGGCGCCGCCTACTTATACCTAAGCGAAGCTATAGGCACCGCCTATCACCGTAAATGTTTCCTTCTAACCCTTTTGTGAATGGACCAAACCTGACCTATGGCTCATCCTTTAAATATATCCTCTACACTTGAACACCACTCAATTTTTCTTAAACCTAAGCGCCGCCCAAGCAACCTTTCCCTCTCCAAGATTTTCTCTTTTCTCATCTAATCCTGTAGGTTCACCTTCCCGATTCATCACGATTTTATCACCAAGTAAGTTGTTCTTTCATGTTCCGTAATTGTTTCAGTGCTACGCTTATAATGGTTAACTTGATTTTGTAGTAGTGCTTGGTGATAAGAGAATGGTTAGTTTGTTATGATTTTTGAAAAATTCATCTCATTGAGTGAAAGGATTCTCATAGGTAATCTTGATTTTACTCCGGCATGTATTGATTGGTATTCACTATCATAATTTTTTATTATTATGGAGTTGAAATATTGAAGCTTAATGCATAATTTTAGGAGTTGTAAGCTTGACTATGTGAATGACTAGTTCATAGATGCAATGATCATGGTTAACCACAAGCATAAGATTGTGTGATTGTTTCTAGGCCATAGCATAATAAGATTTCTATGTGGTAGTCTTGTTCAAAGATTGCATTTCCCCAATGAAATAAAGTCGGAAATGATAGTCAAGGTTACAAGACCATTGTGTGCTGCTTCTCTATACCAAACTGAGAAATTATTATGTAAAGTGAAGGGTTGAAAGTGTGACTGCACTGATAATGTTGTTGGCACATACCATCTACATGTATGTCGATGAAGTTTGAGTAATCGAACATACTCACTCAATTAGTTTGTGCAAATAAATTAAGTGTGGGGTGGTGCGATCACTATTTTCTTTTTTGATTATAGTGAATTCTATGATATGAGACTAACATGACCCTATTATGATCTCAGGTAACATGGCTCCGAAAGGACGACAGGGAAAGGAGAAAGCATCCACCTCACAAAAAGGTCAAAAACGGTCAAGAAAGGACCAGGTTGATTCCTCCTCTCATCAAGTTCCTTGATGCACTTTTGGGATCAAATGGGTTCTGGAGGAGGAAGGGAAGGAATGGTATAGAAACAATAAGGTGAAGAAATATGTACATGTGGATTTGATGTAGAAGGAAAGTTTAGCAAAGAACTGCCCTCGCATTTTGGCAAAGATTATGACACTAAATCTTGACTTTATCTTCCGAGACATGGGTGAATGCCAAGGACTACGGGAAATGAAGTAAAGATTCGGGGGCAAGTCTTGCAATTGAACACTGATTTCTTCAACTCTTTCCTGGGATCTCCATGTGTGGATCCATCACCACTCAAGGAGCTCTACAACAGACCTCCCTACAGAGCCATTAGACATACGTTGTGTGGATCAAGGTCCATAACCCAATGGACTCGTCACAAATATAATGGTCGTCACAATACTTACCCACATGCTTTCTTGAACAGAGAAGCTCACATATGGTTAAGAATAGTCAAATCCTGCTTGATTCTTGGGACACAATATACTAAGGTCACGCGTGATCGAGTTTGTTTGATGTATGCTCTAATGACAAATGTTCCCATAAACTTTGGTGCAGTTATATGAATGTCGATGCAAAAAGCAAGGGTGCACAAAAGGTCCCATTTCAGTTTCAGTAATTTGTTGACTGCAATCTTAAGGAAAGAGCACATTGAGGAAGAGCCAGCAGACCGTAAGTTGCCACATAACCCAAAGAAGGTAGATCTCACAAAAATCAAAGATCCAAAAATTGGTCAAGGCATCCACCTTACCACTTCTGAGAGACATGCTCGAGATGAGAGTTTTTTTTACCATTTATATGGCATGACTCGGTTTACCATGATGAATGGGGGTCGTGTGCCGACTGATGCAGAGTTTCAGCAGTTGGACTATGACTACCCTCTTAATGAGCATGCTCGGGCGATGTGTGGAGTGGGGGTAAATTTTGAGGAACCTCTAGATGATGATGTGCCGACAGATGATGATCACCGACTGCTAGACTCTGATATGGAGGACAACTCTGATGATGATTCTGACGCAGGGGGTATGACCCCGGATATAGAGGAGGAGTCTGACTAACCAGGTTTTTGCTTATTTATTTACACTGAGGGCAGTGTGTTCCGTATAAGTGTGGGGTGCGGGTATATATTTATGGATTGCCTTGTCTTCTGTATTGTGTACTTCCTGCCTGCATTTATTCTATAGTTGTTTTGATTTAGTTGTAGTTAGTTAGTTGTAATTAGTCAGATTTTTGCATGAAATTGTTCTTATAGACGGCATGGCATTATAACAGGAGTTTGTGCTGAATCACTACTATTGAAACATTTAGGCTCTAAGTGTGACTCATTCTGTGATAATTGCTTGTGTTTTAATTCATTCATCTGTTGGGTCAAGAATCTATAATGCTCCTAATTAAGTTGACGATGTGCCATGTGTGTGTAAGGTTATTATATATTCTTTGTTGTGACTGATGCTAAACTTGCCTGGTGTATGTGTGAAGCGAAATAAAGATTGTGAGTTTAGGAGAGTATTTAGGCATTTCTTTGGCAGCCCTGATTTTGTTTATCTTCTTTTTACCTACCTTTGTACATTGTCCTAGTGAACACCCTTTGAGCCTTTAGCTATTTTCTTTGGCAACCTCATATGTAGCCTAATCCTTTTTTTTTTAAAAAAGACCATAATTTGATCCAAAAGCTCCTAAGCATTTTAAATTGTAGAATGAAGTTGAGTAGAGAGTGTGGAAAAATAAGAGAAAAATGGTGAAAGTGATGCCCCAAAGTCTAGTTATTGGTACATGAAAATATTGTGATCGAGGGTGGCTATCATAGGGATGCTTAATAAAAAAAATAATAAAAAAAAATTAAAAAAAAAAAGAAAGAAGAGAAAAAAAGAGAGTTGTATATTCCCATCATTATGTTTCTGATTGAGTAACAAAATGGGTGAAACGGGGTTGGTAGATGAAGGAAGGTAGAGTGGTTGTTAAAAGTTAGTGTAAATGGCATAATGTAGTGTATTAAAGCGCTTAGGGAACATAGTCACCATTTCTGGCCAAAATAGTCCTACCTGTCCCTTTAGCCTACATTACAACCCGTAAAGACCTATTTGATCCTAACCTTAGCATTCTGATATTAGTGGAGCATTACACTAAGGGCAAGCATATGGTCATCAGTTGTAATCTAAGAATTCTTTGTGACAGTGAGAGCAAGAAAGTTCTTATACTCATATTTCTGAAAAATGCAAAACTATGAGTGATTATGGGTAACATTTTGTGTGAGCGCACATAGTTGATGATTGTTGGGTAGTTTTATATGATTTTCTTTGGCTTAACTTGTGTATACGAATTAACCAACTTAATGAGTCTATGTTAGAGGGTGAGTTGTTTCTAGTAATGATCAAGAAATCTACTCTTTGTTAATAATTGTCGTGTATGTCTTATTGAAAATTTTGTGTTGCTCTTGTGAAGTTTAGTTAGGTATTCACATGGATGTACCACTTTGTTCGAGGACAAACAAAGCTTTTAGTGTGGGGTGGTGATGTTGGGCGTATTTATACGTCTAAGCACCATAACTTACCCATGTTTCAGCTAAGTTTTGAGAATAAAATACATAAGTCTTTCACCTTTACTCTATTTTTAGTTAAGTGAGCTGACCTATGTGATTAGCATACTTTTCAGGTACTAATGCGGAAGATTTCAGCACTTTGGGGACCTGTGGACAGCAAAGGAAAACTTCACATAAAAAGGAAAGCAGCTTTTGGACTGAAAATGCTGTATGGGAACTTGTACTCGGGCAAACTGAATATTTTTAAATAGTTAAGGATGCAGTAGCAATTTAATATAGAAGGATGTTATTAAAAGCCTTATGGCTGAATTTTAAGGGATAATTCAATTATTCAAATTCTGTATTATTTTGAAAACAAGAAGAACAGACGGCTTAGCTTGAGGACGGAGAGAGAGAAACGTTTTTCTCTCTTATTTTCGCTAGTCATCTTTATCACCAAGATTGTTCTAAGTTTTGGTATGATGAATATTTCTATGTTGATTTCTGTTTTATTCATGAGTAGCTAAGTTTCTTTGTTAGGGTTATGGAAACCTTGTAGTATACTCTCTATTGCTATGGGTTTTTGAATTTATGATGTGTCACGCCACTTATATCATTACTCTCTTCATTTTGATTGAATTCTCGTGGTTGCAAACATAGGGAATGTGCCATTATAGCAATAACTTGTTCGATAGAAAAGTTACTGTTTGGAAAAGAGAGTGTGATAAGAAATTAGGGTTTCCAACCTCTAATTTACACGTTAATGCCCTAGCAGGATTAAATTCTTGGAGAGTTCATACAATTTGTTGTACACTTTAGATTCGAAAGAACTAAGGTGAATAAATCCTTGATGGTTGAAAGACACTTGGATTTAGAATTAGAATACGTCTCTCTATAAGTGCATGCATGCATAAAATCTGTATTACTCATAGTTAATAGAGAAGTAGAAGCTACAAGGTGGACATAACCCTAACTTATCATTCTCTGTGATCAAATATTATTACACATATCTTCTCATTCGTTACATTAACAATATTATTGTGCACTTAAACCAAAACCCTCCTTATCTTGGAACCTTCGATCAACAGTCTAATTATAATCGCAATACTTAGTGACCATAGTATTCCCTGTGGGATTCGACACCCAACTCAGTTGGGTTCTATATTTGACAGCGACTGCTTACACTTTCTAACGAGAGTTGTAATTTGGGCGTATCAATCCACACAACTATTTTTAGTACTCGTGGTATGGTATTAACACCGTTCCAATAAGGGTTATAAGTTAGACCCCGATTAGCTCAAATTGGGGAATGTCAGTTAGATGATACCTCCCATAGTATCTGATATGGTCTCAATTATAGTCCCTGTTCAGTTATTTAGTCTTAGTCTTTCTTGACCATAGTATATAGATTTCAGTTATCTCAGTATTTTAGTTTACAAATTTTAATCAGTTATGTTATATGCTTGGTCATGCATCCTCAATAATTATAAATTTCCATGCATTATCAGTATCTATAGATTCTATATTCACTACTCAGTACTCCATGCTTTACATACATATCCAGTAAATCATTAGTTCTGTTCATGAAACCATGCATATCACCCACCCCATTTAGTATACTTGTACATTCAAAGTACTGACCTCATACCTTTTCATTTGTGGTATGATGTATTATATAATAGGTTTTGACACTCAGTTCCCGGCTCATGAGTAGACTCATCAGATTCTCAGCAGTAGCAGTGGTGAGTCCTTATTTTGAGGATAGGCTTACATTATTTCACCTCTCAGTTAGTAGTTAGTGGGTCCTATCCCATTAACTCATATTCAGTTAGTCAGTTATAGAGGCTTTTCAAACATTAGAGTCAGTTATTCAGTATTAAAATATTACAGTTAGTGATCCAGTTTATGTTTATTTTATCATATTTAGTCAGTTGTTTCTATAGAATCATATTTTAGTTTTAAATTCAGTTATTAAGACCTTATGGCATATCAGTATTCTTCTGCATTTATGATTATGATATTCAGTGCATGGGTTAGCTTGTGGTATCTCAAGACCGTAAGCACCGTATAACGCCTAAGGGGTAGTCTCGGGTTGCTATAATAGTATTTTTGATCTCAATACTCACCAATAGATATACAATTGAATTAGTTTTTCAATGATATCAATTTTTCATTATTCAGATATTGAGGTGAAAAGTTATGCCCAAAATACTGTAGCACTAGACGAACTGTGTTAAATCTGTCTGAGGTATGACTTGTAAGGATTGTAAGGCTACTACTCATAAGGCCTCCTTATGGATCATGAGGAGGGAGTCGTACCTTAGGAAGTAAAGTCCGAAAATGAGATTTTGAGTATGACTCAAGCCACTTTTTATAGTTCTTCTTGAATTTAGCATCCCAACACCTAATTTCTTGCAAAAAATTCCCAAAACACATCAAATTAAATCTAACATTATAGCCTTAAGTACACACATTTTATCAAAGTTAAGCATCGTAAGTGCTATATTTCTATAGCACATCGTAGGGCCCCAATATATCCTAACTAAACCATAAATATGATTAAATAGTACTAGACATTTATTAGCTCTAGGTAAGAGAGGAGCTCACCGACTTCTTTACTGAATATAGATAAGTGCCTAGTATAGAAATCTGCCCATCAATATATTTGATCCTATATTTAAAAAAATGTAGTGTTCTCGAACGTAGGGATGCAAGAATATATAAAATATGTACTAGTATGTAAAGCCGACAGAATAACAAGTAAATGTATAAAGATGCTTAATGAATCAAACAATAGAATGAGCAACTGCGGACAACTGACTGTTGAACCTCTTTTATGAAACTATAACCTAGGAGAGGATGGGTGACAAATAACCCATATAAGACTATTACGTATGCATTTACCTTATTAACTTATCATATAACCATTTATGAATAAATTTTCTTTATTAAGGGCCTAATAATTTGCCTCAGTGATGTCCTGTTCCTACTTTTAACACAAATAATCATGTGATGGCCCACCAAGGATATTCTATGTCAAGTGTACCACATGTGTTACCCAGATACTCTTGATTATGATTTTATAAATATAATTGTACTCATGGTCTGATACATGGTATGTCCTTTCTTGGGGCTCACTATAAAGGTCTACCCATAGGCCATATGTGCCATATATTGGCTCGATTCAGGGCACCCTAGATGAATCCAAATGATAATGATGCCACAAGGGTAGGTATACCACAATTATTTGGCTCACCATAGTGGTCTAGTCTTGATTCTGTGCACGAAATTACGTCGAGCGATAAGCCATGCCAAACCTATGTACCCTCTTGTCCATAACTTTTATCAAGTAGTTCCATATAGGCCTATGCAAGTGTATCATGATAAATACTATTCATCCATTCCAATAATATTTCTCATGTTCCACTAACTTCTTAGCTAGTGTCGAGGTCTTCAAATGCTAGTTCATATTTTTATTCTATCACTATATTGCTATGTGGTCCAATATATAAATACAACTATCTATGGGCCTTTATTCTAAATGTACTGCATGGTATAGACCTAATATATGGATTTTAAGAATTTCCAACACATACGAATACAAGTATGTGTCACTCTATAGATACTTAACTTGACAAGGGTAAGAATGAATACTGCACTCCAATAAAAGGACACATGAAGGACGGACACACGTAATTAGAAATAGGAAGGGAAAATGTATATTATGGTGATATTAAGAATATGGTAACGTGTTAGATGCATAGAAGGTGACAAATTTAATCCTGTATATCTAGTAAAATATATCAATTCTTCTAGGAGAAACAAATGACTATGAGTTATGCCTTCACGGTGAAAGAGGGTTTAACTTTACATACCTCAATTTTGGGTTCCACAACATACAACGGAATGCCCCTTTATCTTATAGTAGAAAATCTCGAGGACTTACTAGATAAAATAGATTGATGGATTAAAAAACCTCTCCAATGATTCAATCTCCACAGCCATAATACATTCATGTCACACTTGACTATGAAATTAAGTAATTGAATCACTGCGGCATTTTACTGAACAACTAGTGGACATAGAGCTCCACAACCTTCGAAAATAGAAGTATCATTGTTCTTGTTTTCTGGAAAATTCCATTGAATAGTAAGGAGTGCTCTCTTCCATTTTCAATTAATACTAATTAGGGAAATAATTAATAGGTGGCCCCTTAAATTTTCCCATTATTAATACTATCTATGTATATATAAAACAAATATAAGGAGGCATCAAATATTGAGATAAATAATTATCTTATACTACTCTTCCTAAACTTAATGTTATACTCTTCTACAATGTTAACTTAGATTCATTTTTTCGTGATGCTATAGTATAATTCTCCTTGAACTATATGTACCACATCATTATCTATATACTATAATTTATACTTATTCAAAATATAAAAATAAAGTTAATTTTTTGTCGTACAGAGTTTGCATACAATAATAGTTATCATGTAGCATTGGCATGGCTCCGGTTTAGGTATTGTATGGTTGAAGGTGTAGATATCCTATTGGGTGGTTCAAAGTTTTTGAGATAAGGTTATCCGGTCCTAATTTAGTTTATAAAGCTATGGAGAATGTGAAGGTGATTTGGGATAGGCTCAACACTTCCCAAAGTCGCTAAAAGTCCTATGTGGACGTGAGCCGAAGAAAGTTAAAGTTTGATGTGGGTGATTGGGTGTTCATGAAGGTGTCTCTTATGAAGGGTTTAATGAAATTTAGAAAGAAGGGGAAGCTAAGTCCTTACTACATTGGCCCCTATTTGATTTTGAAAAGAATGGGGAATGTTTCCTATGAGCTAGAATTGCCTGCAAGCTTAGGTGGAAGAAGCCACTTGGGAAGAAAGGAAGATATGAAGGCTAAGTACCCTGTTGATGTCTAAGAAACACCTCCTTTTAGATGATAATATGGTTTATATCAAGATATAGTAACCCAACTAAGGTTGGGGTCGAATCCCAAGGGAACACATGATTTTATAGATATCAGTGTTATAGTATCTGGGCAAAATTGAAAAGCAAATGCGGGGATTTGTTTGTTGTAGTCTCAAACACAAAATAATATTAACTTGGTTTAAAATCAGTCTTGAGTTAACTCTAGGATTGTGTTCCCCTTGGCATAGCAACTCTGTAGGTTTATGTGCATTGCTGAACCAACTCAATACCTTGCATGTAGAATTGATAAGTTATGTAACTCCTACAGTCTTTTAGACAAACATAAGGATTGCACTCTTTACCTTTTGAGTCTAAGAGTGTCGCATTTATAACTCTTATCTTTGTCCTATTTAACAATCACCTTTTGAGTCTGAAGTTATTAGATGAAGGCTAATAATTATTTGCATATATTGTTGTACTATAATGATCGGCTATTAACACCTCAAATTAGTGTTGTCTTTATCTTTCCCTTATTACTACCCCTTTGTTAAAGCAAATGGCAATATCTAGGTAGAATCCTAATGTGTGCACCCATTAAGAAATCAATCATATCGAAGATAAAGCAATGGATGCCATAGGATTGGTTTCCCATCAACAATCACACTTTTCCTACTTCATCAATTTGATAGGGTTTTTACAACCCTAGCTATGGGTTTTATTCTCTCATGATTATGAAGAAATCAATAGAAATTATATTGGAGAAAAAAGATGAAATCACAATTATAAGATGAAAGAAATATTCATAAACCAAATCATAAATCAAATTCAATTAAATGCCCTAAGACTACCCCTTGCCTAGTGGAAGCTGCACACTGCCTGATTATGATGTCTGGGCTACAACTGATACCAACATTATGAGACAATGTAGCACATAGACATATATGTGGATAAGTAATTCTGGAATGTATTGAGTATGTGGTGGTGAATGCCTAAGTAAAACAATGACTCAATATTCTCATAGAACTTCAAATAATGCATGCTAAGTACAAGTGACTCACCTTGGGCTTGAATAAAACTGAAAGCTGAAAAATCATAAAATATGAATAATAAAGTATACTGAATAAACTTTGTGAGCCACACACTTAGTTTCTAAAATATTTACTTTTAATGTTTTTAAGGGAGGTTATTCTAATCGACATACAACATGTGGGATATCATGGATTCAACGTCGTACCCACAGTGGGGAGAGCTCACGTCCGAGAAACTATCCCACCCTTGACATTGGAATAGGACCTTAACTTAAGTGATCACTATCTGTAACTTCATCCATATTATGAAAAAGCTTAACCTAAATTGGCCTATAGTTCTGGGGCATGTGACCTTGTACACATACCCAAATTGGTGCTAAATACTACTCCTTTATTACTTAATGCACATAATTTAGGAAATCCACCTTAAAATAGTATAAGGGTGTATAATGAATACCCGTTATGCTTTTCTTTGCTTTAAATTGTATTCAAGATAAACAAATGTGGATGTCATCTGTTAGCTGAGGATCAAAAGATCAATTATTGTTTTAAATCTTGATATAAACTTATCAAAGAATGCTTAAAAGTATAATCTTCTTGAAGTCTTAATACTCAAACTTAGGGGTTAAAACCCATGCTTTAAACTCATGTCAATTATAATAAAACTTCATGCTCAATAACAATCTTAAAATACTTCAACAATATCAAGTCAAGATAGTGTAATCTCATTATAACATAAATCATGTAAGTTAAAAACATAAACATAAACATTTATTGATGTAATTAAAGAATACCCTTGTTCATAACTTCACATACCTTAATAGACTTGACTTGGTGGAGAAATCTTGACCTTGAAAGCCTTGGAGATGATCTTGAAGTCTTTCTTGAAATTATTGGATTATGGAACTTAACTCTTGATTTTTCTTGAAAAGAAGATGATGGAATATATGAAGTTGGAGGGGGTGATTAGGGTTTGTTCTTGAGAGAAAAAATGGAGAATATGGGAATATAATTCCCTAGCTGAAACCTTAGGTCATGTTTTAATGAATTGGGCTGAGGTGGGAAAAGACCCAATTGACCCTTCATAACTGAAACCAAAAATTCATAACTCGAATGCGAATTAAAGGCTCATCGTGATGTGGTCTAATCGCGGTGGCTTACCGATTTTGATAAAAATGATCATAACTTTTCACTTGAGTATCGAATTAGGGAAAAATTGCTATAGTTGGAAAGCTAATTCAATTATCTACAATTTGGTGGGTCCTGAGTTGAAAAACTTAACGTGTATCAAAAGTTATACACGTTCAAATTAGACACTTGTTGAATCGAATATCAAACTTCAGACAAATCCAAGGCTCTTAGCTCGACTTTGTTCTTAGTGATTTCCATGAACACTTTTCACCTAATAAGCACTTACACACACTAAGATAAAGATCATGACACATGAACTAAAATTATAAATCAAGAACTGGAAGAAAACACCTTCACCGCGATGCAATGATGTGCCCATAGCGATACCCACCACGATGCACCACTATTGTAGTGAGGTTCTGGAATCGAAATCCAAAAAGGACTGAATCCTCGTCCGAAAAACCTGAAACTTTCCCAAGATATACTTCTTACTTACTTAAACATGAATTAACTCAAAACTAAAGTCTCGAGATCGGGAAGACCAAAATGAAAATCCTTGAAGTTTAGGCATCTTGTAAATGACTTTGTCCCCAATACTTAGTGAAAATTTCAAGGCTTAATCCCCTTAAAAATGAAACTAAGACCGGAATTGAGCTAGGGTATGTACGGGGTATTACCATATCTCCCTCTTGAGAATATTCATCCTCTAATGAAACTTGTTAGAGTGAGAGTACTATAATAAGTTAACTGAGATCATAGAATGAAATGATTGCATAACTCAGTCTGAAAGATGATACATAAACTGAATATCATAAACTAAACTAATTCCTTGAATATATGCAATAGCATGAGAATATTTATGAGGCTGAGATAGAAATGAGAGAGTAAACTGATTAGTGACAATTACTTTAACATGGATCTAATTTGGTGAAGAAAAGATGAGAGGTTTAGGACATGGAAATTCGAGATATTACCATATCTCCCCCTTGGGATATTTCATCCCCTCAATGATACTGACTTGGCCAAAATATTAAGGAAAGATTGAGATAATACATGGGAAACTTAAGAACTGAGTGTCCATATTCATTAAACTTAAGATAATAATACTAGATCGAAAGATGGGAAACCATAGAAACTTGTCTATCTGACTGGTAAACTGAATTGTTGGTTATGCAGACTGAATCATACTAAAAGTTTACACTCAACTGGAGTATTTCTTTTACATTTTTTCTAGGAATTCTTAATAACATTAGTAATCAAAGAATCTTGGGCATGATCTGAATATAATATTTGAGTAAGCAATCTTATTATTGCTATAACTCTGTAACATGGAAAATAGGCCTATGAAAACATAAGCTAGTATAGAACTTCTAAGCCTTATGCAATGCAACTGCTAATCTTTAAGCTTAGCCACACTTCTCAAATACTTCCTCAACTATACTATTCCCCTTAAAGGCCTTCTCACATGGGTACGTATAACTACTCTAGCCAAAGTTTTAGTTGAACTACATACTCTCTCCATGTTCAGGCCTAACTCAAAATCTCAAGGTACTACTCATAACACCATAACACTAGTCTGAGCATGAATTTAATACCCTTTGTGTTTTCACAGGTCTCATCTTAAGAATAATTATTCTTACCAAGTCAACATATAAATTCAACCTCTTACCAGGAATTCACTAATGCATAATGCACCCATCCACTTATATATATCCACATGACATTCAAGCCTATCATTATAACCACATATGCATTTCTAATCAAATACCCATAAATGCATCTTTCTCATATTCTCTAATACCTCTATCAATAACAACTTCCATGCACTATTCTTAGGAAGACACGCATAAAAATTCTCAACTAACCAATACATATATAAAAAACTTCTCCTCCATATTTCTTCAAACTTATAGACTTACATAAAACAAGCATACAATAATCTTTCCCAACATGAATCATTTTGTCTCTCCCATCTACATAATTTTTCATCATCACTATCTTGACCTAAGGAAAGGTCACTGAACAGTTAGAACATAAGGACCTTGTAATGACCCGAGACTACCCCTAGTCATCACATGGTGCTTAGGATGACACGTGATCCCAAGATAAACCTTGCACTGACATAAATCATGAGCAACTGAATAAAATGCATAAATATAAACGAAATAAGAGAAATATCAATCTTTTCTGAATTTGATCAATACAAAGCTATATAAATATGATTTTAACTCTACTTATACAAAACAAAGCTGGAATCAAATAATTAGTTCTACTGACAGTCTATGAAGCCTCTGCTACACTGACTATAGATAGCTGGGATGCGACTCCAACTACCACTAATCAATACATATGAGCAAGAAAGTAAAGTACATAAATAATATCTAATTGAAGTCCCCAAAGTAGGAGGATTCATCATCTGCAGGCTCGAATATGCAACTGTCTAATCATGATATATGGACTACAATTGAAATGGTACCTACATTATTAAACAATGTATCACATAAACATATATGTGGATTAGTACTTTTGAAATATACTGAGCATGTGAGGGTGAATGCATAAGTAAAATAGTAACTCAATTGTTCATATATCTTGCAAAGAATACATGCTAAGTGTAAATGACTCACATTGGATTCAACAACTGAAAGATGAAAATCATAAATCATGAATGATAAAGCATACTGTATAAATGGTGTGAGTCATAACACTTAGTTCTAAAAGTTGTACTTTTACCCTTTCTATTAGTGGAATAAGTAGAACTAAAGTTAAGTCCATTTTCAAATCATGTAGGTTAAGTAATAAAAGGACTCACCTTTGTATCTATAAACTAAAAGTTGAAATCTCATTACTAATAACTTATGTAAAACAATATCTGAATAAAATAGTGAGCCTTTACACCTAGTTTCTAAAAGCTTTTCAGTTTTTCTTTTCTGTTATTCTTTTCTGTTAGGAATTAGGGACTTTGGGAGGTTCTTTCAACTGACATACACCATGTGAGCTATCATGATGTCCAACGTCATGTTTCCCCGAGGGGAAAACGTCATGTTGGGGAAAGGTGTCATACCCTTACCAAGAAGTATAACCTTATCTTAGGTGATCATTAACCTAGCCCACTATAGGCACTTAATCTTTGTCCTACGATGGCACGTAGTTCTGGGGTATAAGACCTTAGAAACATACCCAACTTGGTGCTAAATACTACTCTAATTCTTTCACTCGAAACTTTAGGAAATCCACCTTAAAATAGCACAAGGGTTTGTAATGTAAACCAGTTATGCTTCTCTTTCTTTAAATCTCAAACTATATGAACAATGTCGATTCCTTATCTTAGCTTAGGATCAAATGATCAATTTCTTTTTTAAATCTTGGTAAAAAACTTACAGAAGAGGCTTAAAAATCATAATCTTCTTGAAATATCAACACTTAAACTTAGGGATTAAAATAGATGCTTTAAATTTATGTCAAATCAAAATAATTCTTCATGCTCAATAATCTTATTGAAATACTTCAATAATTTCAGTCAAGATAATGAAATCAAAATCACAATATGAATCTTATGGATCAAAACATGAGCATGCTTAATCTTGATGCACTTAAAGCCTTTAAATCCCATGCTTTCTTTCATATAACTTGCAACATAATATCATGCTTAAATCTCAATTGAAAATCTTTAAATAAAAACATGAATAGATGAGAACAAGCATGTACTTTAACACTTAAATCACTTTATAAATCCATAAACTCAAAACAAGATAGGTTGGGTTTGAACACTAATTACAATTTACATAATTTCAACATTAAAACTAGTTTTGGTCACAAGGATAAAAGGAGTATCCTTGTTCATAACCCCACATACCTTATTTGATTAATTGGATGTAAAATCTTGAATTTTAAATCTCTAATGGTGTTCTTGAAACTTTTTATTGAAGCTCTTGAATTCGGAAACTTGAATTCTTGGTTATCTTCAAAAAGGAACGGTGAAACTTTGGATTTCTTGAAGTTAAAGTTGAAGCTCTTGGGTCTTCTTGGAGAGAAATTTAGTAAGGAATGAGTGTAATATGCTTAGAATAGGGTTAAATCTTCCATTTTTATGATTTGGGGTAGGGGCAAATGACTCAATTACTTTTTTGGGTATTAAAGTCGCAACTGGAATGTCATTTAAGGCTTCACCATAACATGGTGCGTCCCTCACTGATATACTCATATCAACACAATGCAATCGCAGTTATTCACTGGAAACTGACAATTTTTGTTTTGTATTCCACAACGATGCACCAAGGCATCACTATTGCCACTGCGACACAGTGCAATAGCGGTGGGCTACTATTTTGGTAAATCCAACGGGGTTCAATCATTGTTCAAAAAATCCGAAACTCACCTGGTACATTCTTCTTACACCCCTAAACATGAATTAACTCAAAACAATTATCTTGGAGCACGAAAGGTCAACTTAAAATTCGTTGAGGTTAGAAGGTGTTAAAAATAGCTAAGTTTTCAACACTTAGTGAAAATTTCAAGACTTAAACTGCTTAAGTATGTAACTAAGAGCTGAAACAAGCTAGGATTAGTACGAGGTATTACAGGCCTAAAGCATAGAGAAATACTATGCATAACCGGGATACTTAATTGAGGCTTGTGGAATAGAGTATCCAAGATATGGATTTATTACAGAGATTAATACTGAGGATATACATGAAAAAATCTACATTTCACTGATCATTAAAAGGGTAGAATGAGTACCTAGAATTGAACATACTATAAAGCATGAGTACATGAGTAATGAACTGCATAACCTGAGTTTGGAGTTCATAAATTCCTGGAACATGATTTGTACAATTGAATGAACTGGAACTCCTTACACTAGGAGCTGGGAGAGCTCATGATTCTCTATTATGTGCATAAACATGAACTATGATCATGGAATTGACATGTAAGACATGAGTAGATATCGTGATAAATGAAGTACAAACACTCAAATAAGAATGGGTCGGGCATTTTCCTCCTTAGAGTTATTCAGCAACACACTAGCAGCAGTACTAGAATTTGAGAATCTGACTTGGTTCCGTGTTCTATTTTCTCCTACTTAGCTTTAAGCCATCATTATAAGTCTGTAAAACCCTTTACTAAACTCTAAGTTGAACTACAATCACTGTACTCTAGAGTCTTGGATATAATAATACACGTAAATAATAAACTTAACCCGAAAGACTACACCTAAAAGTGTAAAATCCACTACTAATACTCCCTTCTGAGATACAAATCTATCTTTCTATAGCCCCAATAGTCATCATATAATACTTGAACACTTACTAACTTAGAATCTTCATGAGTATCACCATACTCGGAGTTCACACCATCTAGAGCTTCAACTCTTATTTCTATTAGCTTAATCATCAAAAATTCAAACATAGATTCAAAAACTTAACATAGATATCCCCAAACCTTTAATGAATCATACTACTTCCGTCATAGAATACTTGATTCACACCTCTAAACTTATATTTCTAAACCATGAGGAATAAAGATCATATTAAAAGGCTCAACATCATATATCCATTACTCTTTAACTTAGCAATTAAGAACACCATATACCATACAAATATCCTCTTTCCACTTAGCAACTCAAGGGTACTACTAATCACACACAACATTTAATAAACTTAGAAAATAATGCAACCCCGTAACACCTTGGGCACACCTATACATATATAAACTTAATTACAAATAACCAAACTTTAAATCTTGCATACACTGTTCAAGGCTACTTGATTAATTCTGTATAACTAGCATCACTAACCAAGAAATCAATACTTCCACCTTGATAATCATCCACTGTTCAAACTTAAAATTCAGTGGTAAGCATGATTTACAAACCAACCTCACATACTATTCTCACTTGAAAGCTATAAAACAAAGCATCAAGAAACACTAGTCCACTAGAATCTCATAATAAAGATAATTGATCACGCTAATAATAATAATTGATCACAATCATATGGCCTATCTTATTATAATCCATTAGCACATCCACTCTCTAAACATCACTATCATTCTCCTATATGTACACCTACATTACTTTCATAACTCGATAAGATTCAATTAAACTCATTGCAACCTCAAGAGAAGCCTAAATTCACAATACTCAACCACCAAATACTTTGATCAATAACCTATACTTTACTAACAAAATAACTACCATCAATAACTCCTTTCCTACTTCAATCAAACAACAATTCACCTTAACTAACAACTCCTTCTCTATCTTTCACTAAACTAACGCACAAAGACATATCACCTTACTACTAAATTGATCGTATGCAAAAGTTCATTAATATACATTCGATCAATCTCCATTAACACCTTTCTTGTCACTACACTTCTAAACCCATACTTCCAACTATAAAAAGGGCCCGCCACTTATGAATCATAACACTTAAGGTCATAACATCCGACGAATGCAAACTCTATTTAATACTTTAGGTTCATACTATCTCCTCTTATAAGCAATATCTGTATTAAAGGGTTAATGAGGAATCTGAATACATATAATATTTTTCTTAACTGAATAACTCAATTAGATAAGGACATAAACTTTCAACTTAAGGAACTTTCAAAACACTAGTGAGCCTCTCTAAATCCCTTTATGTGACTTCTGAAGTCACTCATAGTAAATATAAGAGAATTATCTTGGGAGGAATTAAAATATAGTACACAATCTGTCTCAAAAAGTCATAAATGGAGAAATATGGAGTTACACATGAATCAAAAAAACTCTTCTTAAATGCCCTATAGCCTCTCGAAGAAAAGTACAGATGTCTCATTACCATTCCGCAAGACTCTACTAGACACAACTTAATATACACCCCAGGACACTTGAACTCTATGCTTTGATACCAAGTTTGTAACATTCCAAGACTACCCCCTGGACATCAGACGGTGCTGAAAACCACAACTAATCCAAAGCTAACCCTTATAGTGGCATAACTCATGAGTATCTAAATAATATTCATTAATCTAAAAGAAATAAGGAGACGAGATGTCTTTGCTGAAAATATTCAAAACTAAACTATCAAAAAAGATTATAGCTCTGGTCATAAAAAAGAAAAATTAAAATTTAATACATCAACTATACTGACTGTCTGTGAAGCCTCTACTAATATTGACAATAGGTAGCCGGGACATGACCCTCAACTATCCTGAATCAATACGACTGAATAAAGGAAACAAAATGCTACTGGAACTCTGATTGACTCAAGCCCTAGAATCAAAAGGACTCATCACTTATCGACTGGAAGCTGGACACTGTCTAATTATGATGTGTGGGGTACAACTGGTACCTACATTCTGAGACGATGTAGCACATACACATATATGTAGATTAGTACTTTTGAAATGTACTGAATATATGGGGGTAAATGCATAAGTAAAATAATAACTTAATATGCTTATAGACCTTCAAATAATGCATGTCAAGTGTAAATTACGCACCTTAGGCTTGAATAAAACTGAAATTTGAAAATCATAAAACAAGAATAATAAAACATACAGAATAAAAATTTTGAGTGACACAATAATTTATTAAAGCTTTACTTTCAATCTTCCTTAGGGAGGTTCTTCTTACCGATATACACATTGTAAGCTATCATGGAGTCCAACATCTTACACAATATGGGGAGATCTCATATTGGGGAAAGATGTCCTACCCTTTCCATAAGAATAGGACCTTAACTTAAATGATCACTATCTATAACTTCATCCATATTGGGAATAAGATTAACTTATGTCATCTCGTAGTTCAGGGGTATGTAACCTTGGATGCATACCCAACTCAATGCTAAATACTATTCCCTTATTAATTAATGCTCATACTTTAGGAAATCCACCTTAAAATTGCATAAGGGTTTATAATGAAAACCAGTTATGCTTCTCTTTGCTTTAAATTATAATCAAGATAAACATATACAGAATTTATCTCTTAGCTGAGTATCCAAAGATCAATTCTTATTTTAAATCTTGATATAAGCTTAGCAAAGAATGCTTAAAACCATAATCTTTTTGAAGTCTCAATACTCAAACATAGGGCTTATAACCCATCCTTTAAACTCTTGTCAATTCATAATAAAACTTCATGCTCAATAACAATCTTGAAATACTTCAACACTATCAACTCAAGATAGTGCAATTTCATTCATAATATAAATCATATAAGTTAAAAACCTAAACATAAGCACTTCTTGATATACCTAAAACTTTAGATCTAATGTTAATCACATGATTCAAGAATATACATACTTGGGTATGATCCCTACTTCAAAATAGTTAAATAAAATCTTAAAATCTTACAATTTGGACACAGGGTAAAAGAATACCCTTGTTCATAACCCCACATACCTTAATAGAGTTGACTTGGTAGAGAAATATTGACCTTGAATGCCTTGGAGATGATCTTGAAAGCTTTCTTAAAATTCTTGGATTATGGAACTTAACTCTTGATTTTTATTGAAGAGAAGATGATGGAATGGATGAACTTAGAGGGGGTGATTAGGGTTTGTTCTTGACTGAAAAAGTGGAGAATATGGGCATATAATGCCCTAACTAAAGCGTTAGGTCATGTTTATATGTATTGGGTTAAGGTGCAAAAAGACATAATTGCGCCTCCATAGTTTAAACCAAAAATTCAAAACTGGAATGCGGATTAAAGGCTCATCACGATACGGCCTAATCACGGTGGCTTACTGGCTCTGACAAAAATAATCATAATTTTTTGCTCGGGTATCGAATTGGGGAAAATTTGTATCATTGGAAAGCTAATTTAATTATCTAAAAATTGATAGGTCTTGATATAGAAAATTCAACGTATATTAAAATTTTAAAAAGTTCAAATTAGGCCCTTGTAGAATTAAATACCAAACTTTTGATGAATCCAAAGCTCTTAGCTCGACTTTCTTCTAAGTGATTCCTATGAACACTTGTCGCCTAATAAGCACTTCACACACTAGGATAAAGATCTCGACACATGCACTCAAATTATAAATCAAGAACTAGACAAAAACACATTCACTGCGAAGCAATTATGTGCCCATCTCTATACCCACCGCAACGCACCATTATCTTTGTGAGGTTTTGGAATTGAAATCCAAAAATGACACAATCCTCGTCCAAAAAATGCAAAACATCCCCAAGATATACTTCTTACTTTCTTGAACATGAATTAACTTAAAAAATTATTTCGAGAGGTTGGAAAGACCAAATGAAAATCCTCAAAGTGTAGGGATCTTGAAAATGACTAAGTCCCCAACACTTAGTGAAAATTTCAAGCCTTAAGCCCCTTAAACATGAAACTATGAGATAAATTGAGCTAGGGTACATATGGGGTATACAGTAAATATAATGGAATCCAAAGATCTAAGATGGATCTTGAAATCAAAATATGTTTAAAAGCACATTCTCTGTATATCTCCTCTATCTCTCTTACATATCTCTGACTAAAAAGTACAAAAAAGGTATTTATAGTACAAGATAAAACCTTAAAAACTAAGCTCAAATGAAATAGGAGAAAATCGAGTTGGTGTCCACAGGTACTTGTGTTTGGCAGGGCATAGGTACTACCTACAGCACATGCACAGGGCGGAGGTAGTGGGCCCAGCTAGCAGGAGCAAAAATCTTGCATTGTTCAGCTATTGGGATTTTGACTTTCTGGACCCTACTTTTTGTACATATGGTCAGTATGTCCTACTTGCATCCACATGTTGTCTTGGTAGGTGCCGGGAGTTTCTTTTTCATCTCTTCTTCGACTCTCAAACGTACATTACATCCCAATCATCCATAATCACTCCAAAAGTTACCAAAATAGTTGTTTTCACCATTTTCACAAACATATCATCCAAATCATAGTTTTCTACAAAACATAACCAAAACAAAACAAATCTACAAAAACCGTCAAAAACTTGCATATTTTCCTTATTTTAAGCTTCGAAAGTGCTATATTTCTATAGCACATCAACACCCTCAACTTAGAATATTTGCATGTCCTCAGACAACAAAAATACAATTAAAAAATCAATGCTTCTTTAAGAGAATCTAAGATATTAAAGGCAATTAGTCATCACTATGTTAGCAGCAGACAACCACTCATATGTACAGATTACACTACCCGTAATAAGCATATAGCTAGCAACATGACTTAAGTTCCCTCACAACAAAATTCTCACTCACTCATATGAAATTATGCATGTCAATGTAGGGACGGTCAATAGACACTCACACTCAACAAAGAATTTCTAGTCAATGCATGTCAAATACCATAGGCTTGCCCTTATTTTCTTTACCTTAGCATTAGATAGTTAAGTCAGGATCACTATAGGACTTTTTTGGCTTGTAATGTAGGCTTGGAGGTTGGTATGATAAGTATAGACATTTAAAATGACTAAGCCTCCTAGACACAACACTAACTTTGGAGTCTCACTTACTAGCCGATTTTCTTTTTATTTCACCCTTATTTCTCCCTTTTATTCCTTTATTGCACATTCAGGTTGAGTGTGGTATTTTATTCTTTCTTTTTCACAATTTTTTCTTTTTCTACCCACCCTTCCCTATTAACTTTTTCTTATATTTTACCCTTGTCCATACCTATTTTACACTATGCACCCCTATGATAGCCACTTTCAACTTAGGATTTTTCCCTATGTTGAGTTGCACAATGTCCAAGAAGGACCAGGGCCAAAATAGGTTCATTGTAATATAAATAAGAACATAAAAAATGTAACAACAAAAATAGGCTACAAAGCTCAAAACAGGGATCGAGGGATATAATTCGCACTAGAAAAATGGATTTCACCATTGCTTGAGTTTAATAGTTAGAATTTATGGGTGAAAACCCTAAATGTCCAAATGGGTTTGATTGGAGAAAACCCCAAACTCTTGAAAACCTTCTTCATCCTTTAAAGAGGGATGAGGGTGAACCTTAGGAACCCATGGCATCATTGAAAAATAGATATAGGGTGACAAGACAATGGTGGACAATTGAGCATGTGATTTACTACCTTTTGTAATCTTAAAAATAAGTGTAAATTGAGAGTGATTTATGTCATGGGAATCTTCCTAGAAATAGGGATGTCCGATTGAGGTTTTGGGTGACTCTTATGGATACACTTCTTAGGTTCTCAAAAGAGCCAATGGGTAAACTCTTTGAGATTTGGTTGACATACTAACAGCAAATACTTGCAACCTAGCTTATATCGTACTCAAAAACTATATCTCCTGCTAAACCATCATAATCCTTTGCACACCTTGCCTTTAGGTAGACATAATCCTAAGATTTCTCCTAGAATTGAATTCAAAGTTGAAGTGTTATTGTAGCTTGTTGTGTAACTCAAGATCGACAAAAATCTAACTCCAAACAAAAACCCTCCTTACTTTACATTACATGTTTCTTTTAGCATACACTTTGGGTATGCTTTAAGTAACTAGAGTATCCATAGAATTTGAAGTTTAAATTTCACTCCCTGTGCATTCGACCCTATCAAGAGTTGGCTTATTGACAATGATTTCCTTGACCTAATTTTTGGGATTAATTTAAGTGATATCAATTGTCAATAACATAAATCACACATCCCAGCAACAAACCACCTCAGATGTCTCTCCTTGAGAGGTACATCTAGGGTAGGTATGGATGTCTCTAATTGTGCATCATCGGAAGCCTCTGTTATACCCTCCTCAGACATGGGTACCACTAATGACTTCTCTTACTCAACCTCATCAGATAAATCCTGGGACTCCTCCTCAGACTGGGGGTCCTGAGCATCCGCATGTGGAGTAGGCTCAGACTCTGCCTTCTTATCATCATCATCATCAGGTGGAGGAGTATGTGGTGGTGATACCTTCATGGAATTTATCCTTGGACGGGTTGTGGCTGACTAACAAAGCTAGAAAGTCTGTCCTCATGTGACCCTGCATGCCACTATAACTATAGAACCAATATGATGTTGTCTTAGATACTTCTATACTGAACTGCTAAGCTCAGGAGACTCTGCATGTCTCCTTGAATTACCAGTTTCTTTCTTCCTTACTATTTTCAGTGCCATGTATACCTGAAAACAAAATATTAGTTTCCAAAAAAAGTGAGGGATAGTGAAAGTTGAAGAAAAGCTCAAAAGCTGAAAAGTTCAAATTTATCCTCATTTTTAACAACCCTATAAACTATTTGGAACCCCAACAAGTACAAGGTATACACACTAATCAAAAATCATGACTTTCAAAGCAAACAAACAAGTTTAATTCATAGCATTACTTTCATTCATTCAAGTTCAACTTTTGGTTAAGGCCTAAACTTAGAATTTAAACTTAAAACAAGGCCCTACATTATGACTTTAGGTTATTTCAAGGCTCCCTCATACAAGTATGATACTTTTAATATATTTAACAATACACTACATATATCAACTTGTTTCAACAATAGATAAAACATTAAATCACCATTAGGAGCTAAGAAGGTTTCCTTTTATAAAAAAAATTTGGAAGAGAATAATGAAGAACTTAAGAAAACACAAGATTGAAAATTGTTTCTAGTGTGTTTGGACAAGTTGGTATCACTGTGTGGTTAGGTAGCAATAGCCGCATCAAAGTGGGTTCCGAAGGGTTCAAGCCTAGTAGCTTGAACATGACCAACATCATTAAATTGATGCTAGCCCATAAATTACAGAAGGCTCGGGAAAATCTGGATGACCCAATAGTGCATAGTATAGTGAATGCCCTGGGGTCACCCTTTTTTTGCACCAAGGAACTAGTTGTGACTATACTGCAATGGTGCATTCCCTCAACATCTTCAAGAATTACGCCTTTCTTCCTTGTGACTAACTATTTTATGAATTTGGTGTATCAAGACATCTGCTCTAGTACCTTAAGAAGAGGTATGTTTAGGGTTAACTATTGCAACATCTCAATAAATCATTTGAACTTACCTTTCTCTTTCTTCGATATTAGTCTATGAGGAAAATGTGAGGGTGGTCTTGAAATTTGTCTTACCTCTGGACTAACGACCAGACCCTTACCTTTATCTTTAGCAACTTTATACCTATATTTTGTTACCTTCTTAGACTCAACAACATATGTCATCATCAACAACTTCTGTAGAAGCTAGTGTGGGATCCATAGTAGTGATACCATTCCTTGGGTAATAAAAAGTACGTGATCGTCATTTTTGGAAGGGTACCTTGCTGCCTCTGGTTAAGAGTTATTGACATCTACCCAAACTGGTGCTCCAGTTGCTTGAGAGTAGTGGTATAAGACTCAACCATCTAGGTCAATCCTAAAATATCAACCTTAATTTCCTTATGATCGGTCACTTAATTTTCCTCATCCTTCACTGATTTTGTTAGCAACTCCTCCATTTTAGATTCTACATTGTGTGTACAAGGTGGAATATATCTATCTCCCTTCTCTCTATAGTCATCCCTCTTTCTTCATTCACTATCTCGCTCTTTGCTATGGTTTGTACCTATCATAATAGTTTTAACCTTGGTTCCCTTGACCTTGGAGTCAAAAACCTGCCATCTAATGATCCAAATAATTAGCTTCCTCTTCTAATTCAGACTTATATGCTTTAGAATCTGACCCCTGTGCGTTTACTGCATTCATTTTCTTAAGATTTATTATTGAAAACTTCTTTTCTAGCACCCCTAAATTAGTCCTTAGAACCACCATTTCTTACGTTAGAGTATCATCAGCTGCTCTCTGGTCACGGGAAGAACCTATAGCATAAGTACCAAATCCCCTCTCAGCCTCCTGAGTTTTCCACCCCTAGTTAGTGAGTGAGATCCAATGTAACATCTTTGAAGCTGCCTCCCAATATAGTCTCATAAAAGATCCTCCAGCGATGGCATCTTCTATGGCTATGGAACTGATGTACAGAGCTCTGTAGAATATCTCCAAAAAGTTTTTCCCTAAATACTAGTGATTGGGCAACAACTTTAGCTTCTTCATAAACATGACCAAGCCTCGTACATGGACTCTGACTGCAGGTGCCTAAAATTATAGATCTTATCCTTAAGCTACAACATCCTTCATGTAGGAAAGAACCTATTTAAGTATTATGTGTGCAACTCATTCCAAGTCGTGATTGAGCCTCTTTAAAATTTCCCTAACCATAAAGATATTTCTTCTGTAAGACAGAAGGGGAAAAACCTCAGTCTAAGTGCTTTCTATTTTACGCCTGGATTAGTATGCAAGATACAGATCCCAAGGAAATTTGAATCATCGGTAGGTAATCCTGCAAACATACCCTTCAATAGGATCATGGCACTCGTGATATCAAATTTGATGCCTGGGGAAAATAAGAGGTACTATGGCTACATTCTCTGTCGGCTCAACATATCCCATAACATTCTCATCATCTACATATGGTTGCACATACTGATATACAGGGATAAATTTAACATGGGAACCTATAGATATATCTTGATTCCAACCAAGTATTGTTCGGTTGTCTGCTGCTTATCTCTGTTCAGCTATATTCACATCCCTAGCTATCCTCTGAGATTTTTATGCTACTCTCCTTTTGGCTTCAGTTTGAGGTAATAGCTCACCACTCTGTCGATTATTAATATTTTGTACTCCCTCGATTGGAGGTACAATATCACAAACCCTTTCAGGATTATCACCTCTCTTCAGCTTAGTTATCCAGCAAGGTATTTGCATACATCGACATATGCCCAACTAAGAATAAAAAAGACTTAAAACCTAAGAACAGCAATAACCTCAATCCATAAATTAACTCCATGTTCACCAACAATAAAGCCAATTTCTTGATGACGTCCAACCAATACCACCTTTTAGATAATCATACGATCGCTATCAAGATATAGTGTAAGGCCCTATAAAGTTCTTAGGTTAAATAAGTCTTTTAGACTTGTCAAGGGTCCCAAACTTAGAATATTTATGGAAAGTATTCAGACTTAGTGTTATTTTAACCTTCAAAAGTTGGCAATCTTATTTCGCGACCTTTACATCCATTAAATGTTGATATTTGAGTTAACTCATAATTAGGAATATTTGTAGGTGTTTTCGAACAAGTTTTGGATTTTTCTTACTTTATTTGAAGCTCTTTTGGAATCCTAAAATAGTGGATCAATGCGATCTTGGTGCGCTGCATCGACTATCGTATTGATAAGTGTTTTCCTCAGCTCTCTGCATCAATTTATAGCTAGTCAACATAAACTCGACGTGATGAGTTGGATATCACATCGATGCCAATGATGCAGTGTGTCAATCTGCGTGTCGATGGTATAGTTTTTTAGTCATTAAAAGACCGCATCCTTGGGGGTATTTAGGTCTTTTTATCTAAACCTTCACCCTCTAAAACACGAAATTAATCACTTTAGGGAGAAAATAAACTCATTCTTTTCCAAATTTACTCAAGAACAAAACCCTAGAAGCTTTAATTTCAAATCAAGAACTCAAGGTTCCACCTTTAAATTTTAAAAATTCCATAACTAAGGTATGTGAAGTGTTTATCCAAGGGTTCCTTCCACCCTTGGAGTCCAAGAAACTCTTTTAAAGTTCACGTAGAGTGAATTTATGATTTCCATGAGTTAAATTAAAGTGTATTAATGATTTATTGCAAGATTCATGTAGAGTTAATTGAGATGTGTGCTTTATCATGTGAATTCATGTAGAAACTTTTGTAATTATGTGATTGGAATTGAATCGCGTTGCCTACATGTTGTTTTATTATTATGTGCATCTATTATGCCCCTCAAGTATTTGATGAATTGTCCATGTGAAGTTGAATAGTGAAATTATATCATGTTTAGCATGTATGCAAGTGTTTGCTTGAATGCCCAAATGAATGAATGATGACTAAGTAGTTAGTTACCATGTCTTAAGAATTATGCCATGTCTTTTAAGTTTTTTCTATCGAGTCCTGGGGGTATTTAATACCCGACAATTTAGCTGCTTGTCTAGAGCCATGGTTAATCACAGAGTAGAATTAGTCATGTCTCGGTCAGTAGAATTTAGTCAGTTACAGAACTTAGGAAAACTTAGCAAACTTATAATCAGTCCAGCTTAGTTCAGTAAAAGCAGTTTAGTTCAGTTATACATTATGATTAGTAACAATTTAGTACAGCCTAGTACAATTTAGAATTCAGTCTAGTGTCTATTTAGTTGGGAGTAGGATCCAACACCGATTAAAGCCAAGGATGGGGACTTACCTACTAGTAGAGGATGTAATCCTTAGAAGTAGTCCTTGCATTCCATAACTATATAGCCAGCGTAGGTTGAGACATCAATCTACTAGTTGAGGATTGATACGGTGATCTACCTGCCAGTTAAAGGTACCACCATTCTCATCCACAGTACCTGCCATATGAGGGTGACTTAGAACTTGTCCTTACCCATGGCACGATATTGACACCCTTAACACTAGGGTAAGGTTGGACCCCAAATCAGTTAGATAAGGGGTATGTCAGTTAGATGATTACTTCCCAAAGTCTCAGTTCCAGTCTTGGTCTCAGAATAGAACTCAGTTCAGTTCAACAAATTCAGGGCTATTAGATATAGTCAGTTAGCTCAGTACAGAACTCAGTATGGTTCCATAGTATTCAAAACTATAAGATATTGTCATTCAGATAATCACTAATACAGTGTTCATGAACTCAGATATCAATTATCAGTATTCAGATTCAGTACTCAGTATTAGCACAATCTTAGTTACTGTCTATGAATTCATGCATGTACTCTTACTCAACATACTTATTTTATTCAGTTATTATTGTGCATACATATGAACCCATGCATTTTAGCCTACCTCATTGAGCATACCAGTATATTCAAAGTATTGATGAATGCTTTTTCATGCGCTATGATGTCTTATATCGTAGGTTCAGACTCACGGGCTCCAAAGCACCCTTCGCAGTTCAGATTTTCAACTTTCATTGTAGTGGTAAGACATCATAGTTTAAGGACATGCTTATTATCTATAGTACTTCAGTTTTATTTTAGTAGATAGAGTTATTTGGGGACTTTTCCAATCAACTTTATAGTTCAGATAGTAAAAGGCTTTTCAAACTAGAGTATTTTTAGACAGTTGTTTAGTTTCTCAGTACTTATATTCAGTTTTGGTATTTTGATACTGCATTTAGATTTATTTATAAATTTGAACCTTACAGCATATGATTCACCTATTTCAATAATCACTTAAGTATTTATTACACAGTTACTGCAATAAGTGCCAGTCATGGGTTAGCTTTTGATCTTTCAAGATTATGAGCACAATGTAGCATCTGGGATATAGACTTGGGGCATTACAAACCTAGTATCAGAGCCTAAGGTTCAACAAAGTCTTAGGAAGTTTGAAATCTACATCTTGTAGAGTCTTATGCATGGGTGTATAGTATGCCAAACTTATGGACAGGAGGCTACGAGATGTTTTAGTAAAAGTTTCCCTTATTTCAGTATTCATGTTATGCGAGTGAGTATGAAATCTAGTTAAACTCTCAGTCTAATACTTTCTCTTCTATTTATAGAAATATGCCTTTAAAGAGGACTAATGGGAAAGGAACAAGAGACCAACCAGAACCCCAGCCTGCCCAGCCAGATCCACTAGACGAATACATCTCCCACACTGAGTTTAGAGCATCCTTCAACACCCTATATCATTCTGTGGTTACCTATAATGAACGCCCAGCTACCGTTCTAGACAACCTAGTAGCTAATACTGTTGCTACCAGGATTCAGGACTTCGCCTGAATTAACTCTCCATCATTTATTGGGTCTAAGTTAGATGATGAACCTCAGGAATTTCTTGATTAGGTTTAAAAGGTTATTGAGATTATGGGGTTGACTGCTATTGAGAGTGCTGAGTTGGCCGCATATCAGTTGTAGGATGTGGCTCACTTATGGTTTAAATAGTGAAAGACAGAAAGGGTCGTAGATGTAGGGCCCGTTTACCACTTCTTTTATGGATAGGTTCTTCCCATAAGAGTTGAAGGAAGCGAAGGTTCTGGAATTTATCAATTTTACACAGGACAATATGATAGTAAAAGAGTATTCTCTTAAGTTTACTCAATTAGCTAGATATGCTCCTCATGTTGTGGCAGACAGCAGATCTCAAAATAAGTATGTTTGTGTTAGGGGTGTCTAGCAGCGTGGTCAAGGAGTATAGGACCATAATTTTGATTAAGGAGATGGACATATCAAGGCTCATGATCTATGATTAGTAGATAGAAGAGGCTAAGAATAGGAACAAGGAGAGGGAGAATAAGAGAGAGAAGAGGTAGTTTCAACTTCGTGCAGCCTAAGTCAGGGGGTGGGAATCATTCTCAGATCCTCCAAAAATCTTTAGTTCAATCTTCGTCCTCATCCAGTGCTCTTGTTCAAAAATTTAGTGACGGCAATAGGGATAGGTCACCAGGTACTCAACCCCAGGGTAGTGTTAGCAGTTCCTAAACCAATCCCCTTTGTCAGAAGTATGGTAGAAACCACCAGGGTATTTGTAGAGTAGGCAGCGATGTATGTTTCGGGTGTGGAAAGCCAGGGCACAGAGTCTAAGTTTGTCCCTATTCAGGTTCTCAGGGTCAGAATAACCGTCCCCCAGCTTAGTCCGGTCGCTTGAATCAGCAGGGTGCTGCTTCCAGTGCCACCTGTGGACAATTCCCAAATAGACTCTATGATCTTCAGTCCCGACAGGATCAGGAGAGTTCTCCTAATATGGTCACTGGTACATTACAAGTTTATCACTTTCATGTTTATGCTTTGATAGATCCAGGAGATTCTTTGTCCTTTGTTACTCCTTATATAGCTATTAACTTTGGAGTCGCTCCCTAAATCCTAGTAAAGTCTTTCTCAGTATCTACCCAGTAGGTAAATCTATCATAGTCCCATGAGTATAAAGGAACTGCCTGGTTATGGTATCTCAAAAATTCACTTCAGTAGACTTAGTTGAATTAGAGATGACTAATTTTGGTGTCATTCTCAGCATGGATTGGCTTTATTCCTACTATGCCTCAGTCGACTGTAGAAATAGAATTTTTCAGTTTCAGTTTCCAAATAAACTCATCCTAGAGTGGAGGGGTAGTACTTCAACACTTAGGGCTCAGCTTATTTCTTACCTTTGAGCTATAAAAATGATAGCTAAGGGATATGTCTACCATCTCGTTAGATTCTAAGACTCTAGTTCAGAAACCCCTACTCTCGAATTAGTGTCAATAGCATGTGAATTTCCAGATTTTTTTTCCAAAGACCTTCCTGGAGTTCCTTTCGAAAGGGAAATAGATTTTAGAATCGATCTTCTCCTAGATACTCAGTCTATATCTATCTCGCCTTGGAGAATGGCTCTAGTAGAACTCAAAAAATTAAATGAATGGTTAAAGGATCTCCTAGATAAGGGATTCATCCAAACCAGTGTGTCCCCGTACGGTGCACCAAATTTATTCATGCGTATGAAAGATGGTTCTCTCAGAATGTGTATTGACTATGATTAGTTAAATAAAGTCATAGTCAAGAACTATTATCCACTTTCCAGAATCGATGACTTGTTGGACCAGCTTCAGGGTGCCAGTTTTTTCTCCAAGATAGACCTCAGATCAGGCTATCATCAGCTCTGAGTTAGGGAGTGTGACATCCCAAAAACAAATTTCAAAACTTGGTATGGTCACTTCGAATTCTTAGTCATGTCCTTTGGTCTTTCCAATTTCCCAACAGCTTTCTTGGACTTGATGAACCATATGTTCAAGCAGTACTTGGACATGTTTATAATAGTCTCCATAGATGACATTCTTGTTTACTTCTGCAGTGAGCATGATCGTGCAGACCATCTCAGAATAGTATTACAGACTATAAAAAAATCATCAGTGCGAATTTCGGCTAAGGTCAATATCCTTCCTTGGCCATATAATTTCTTGTGATGGCATTAGAGTTGATCCACAAAAGACAAAAATAGTGAGAAACTGTCCTATGCCCATCTCTCCGTCAGATATCAAAAGTTTCTTGGCTTTCATCGGCTACTACTAGTAGTTTGTTGAGGGATTTTCATCTATTGCATCCCCTATGTCCAGATTGACTCTGAAGAAAGTCAAATTCCAGTGGTTAGATTCATGTGAAAAGAGTTTTCAGGAGTTGAAGACTCGACTCGCTATAACTCTAGTTTTGACCTTATCAGATGGTCCAGATGGCTTTTTTTGTGTATTGTGATGCCTCTAGAGTTAGCTTGGGATGTGTTCTAATGCAGAGAGGTAAGGTCATAGCCTATGCCTCTAGGTAGCTTAAATCCCATAAGAAGAATTATCCTGCTCATGATCTTGAGTTAGCAGCAGTAGTATTTGCCTTAAATATTTGGAGGCACTATTTGTATGGGGTGCATGTTGATGTGTTCACTGATCATAAGAGCCTGTAGTATGTGTTCTCTCAAAAAGATTTAAACCTCCATCAAAGAAGGTGGTTGGAGTTGTTGAAAAAGTACGACATGAGTGTCCTGTTTCATCCGAGCAAGGCCAGTATAGTAGCAATACTCTCAGTAGGATGTCTATGGGTATTATTACTCATGTCGAGGATAGTAAGAAGAAGTTAGCTTAGGAATTTCATCAGCTAGACCGACTAGGTGTCCTCTTACTCGATTCAGTAGAAGATAGTGTATGGGTGTAGAGTAGTTCAAAATCATCCCTAGTTTCCAATGTAAAGGAAAAGGAGGATAGGGATCCTAATTTAGTCAAGTTTAAGAAATCAGTTAGAGATCAGAAAGTAGAGGTTTTATCCTAAGTGGGAGATGGTGTTTTGCATTGCCAGGGTCGACTATGTTTGATAGGCATACATGACTTGAGGTAGAGAATTCTTTTAGAAGCGCATGGTATGCTATAATCTATTTATTCAGCGGCCACTAAGATGTACCATGAGTTATAGGAGATCTATTGGTGAGTGGGATAAAGAGAAATATTGCAACATTTTTGGCTAAGTGCTCAATATGTCAACAGGTTAAGATTAAGTAGCAGAAGCCTAGTGGGTCCATGCAAGATTTCAACATTCCCACCTAGAAATGGAAAGAAGTGAACATGGACTTTACTCATCGTCAGCATGATTCAGTTTGGGTCATTGTAGACAGAATGACCAAATCAGCTTATTTCCTATCAGTCCATACCTCTTAATTAGATAAGGATTACGCCAAACTCTATATCAGGGAGTTGGTTAGATTTCACAGTGTTCCATTGTCCATTATCCTAGATAGAGGTACCCAGTTCACATCTCATTTCTGGAAAGCATTCTAAAAGGGTCTTCGTACCAGAGTTCACCTCCGTACAGCTTTTCATCCTCAGACAAATGTTCAAGAAGAAAGGACCATTTCGACTTTAGAGGATATGCTGTGAGCATGTGCGATAGACTTTAAAGATAGTTGGGATGACCACTTGCCTTTGATTGAGTTCGCATATAACAAAAACTATCACACTAGTATTCAGATGACTCCATTTGAGGCAGTCTATGTGAGGTGGTGTAGATCTCCTATTGGTTGGTTTGAAGTGGGTGAGGCCATAGCGGTAGGGCCTAACTTAGTATTTGATACCTTAGGGAAAGTCTAGTTGATCAGAAAAGACTTAAGATAGCTCAGAGCCTGCAGAAATCGTACGCAGATATACATAGAAAAGATTTCGAGTTCTAGATTGGTGAAAATGTGTACTTGAAGATCTTTTCTTTGAAAAGAGTGAAACAGTTTGGCAACAATGGAAAGCTCAGTCCCTGATATGTCAGTCCTTATCTAAATCTCATCCACTTCGGAAAGGTAGCTTACGAGCTTGAGTTGCCTTCAAATCTATTTTTAGTCCATCCAGTTTTTCATGTCTCCTTGCTAAAGCAATGCATAGGTGACCCATCAACCATAATCCCCATAGAGGGCATAGATATTTAGAATAACCTCTCTTACGAAGAGATTCTAGTCGAAATCCTTGATTATCAGATTTGCAGATTGAGGAACAAAGAAGTCCCTCTAGTCAAAGTTCTATGGTGGAATTAGTCCATTGAGTGAACAACTTGGGAAATAAAAGTAGATTTGCGGACCAAGTATCCTCACCTCTTCTCCGCAAACTTAGATTCAACTCAAGGTAATAGTTTTCCTTAAGCTTATTCAGTTTCATGTTCTGATTCTAGTTACAACTTTTGTATCAATTACCATTGCATATTCAGTCATATGTTCATGAATCATGTTCAGCTATTTACTCATGCATCAGATATGCATGCTTAGTATGATAATTCAATGTATTAGTTATCTCAGTCATGAAACCATGCTTTAGTTGTGCATGCATAGTGTCTAAGTCCGGTCCCTATGGATTCTCTGTTTCAGCAGTTATATTCGAGGACGACTGTCCCCAAGGGGGAGATAATGTAAGACCCCATAAAGTTCTTAGCTTAAACCAGTTCTTTAGGCTTGTCAAGGGGTCCCAGACTTGGAATATTTTAGCTAAGTATTTAGACTTAGTGTTATTTTAGCCTTTGAAAGTTGGAAATCTTATTTAATAACCTTTACGTCCATTAAATATTGATATTTGAGTTAATTGACGCATGTACTCACTTGGAATCTATAAAATAAAACATGAAGAAACATTAGTATACTAGAACCTCATAATATCAATAATTGATCATGATTGTACGGCCTATCTTATTATAATCCATTAGCACATCCTTCTTTTACACCTCACTACTATTCACCCATCTATACACCTAAATTTCTTTTATAGATTTATAAGTTTCAACTAAACTCTTTGCAACCTCAAGAGAATCCTAAATTCATAATACTCAACGACCAGATGCTTTTATCAATAACCTATACTTTTCAAACAAAATAAATACCATCAATAACTCCTTCTTTACCTTCAACCAAGGAACCTGTACCACATTCATTACCCCTAGACTAACACACAAGGACCTACCACCTTACTATTAACTCGATCGTATGCAACAGTTCATCTATATACATTCAATCAACCTCCATTACCATATTTCTTGTCACTACACTTCTAAACCCATACTTCTAACAATAAGAAGGTTCTACTACTTATGAATCATAACAGTCAATGTCATAGTATCCCTCGAATGTAAACTTTATTTAACAACCTAGATTCATACTATCTCCTCTCATGAGTACTATCTGTCTTGAAGGGTTAATAAGGAATCTGATTACATATTTTGTTCTATATTAAGTGAACAACTCATATGGATGAGTACATAAGCTTTTATCTTAAGGGATGTATAACATATTAGTGATCTCCCCTCAGACCCCCTGTGTGACTTCTGAAGTTACTGAGAGTAAATTTGAGAGCATCATCTTGGGAGAAATTAGAATTTGATACTCAAGTTATCTCGGAAGGTTATAGATAGAGAATTATAAAGTTACACATGAACCAACATAACTTTACAGCATGATCTAGAGCATGAAGAAGGGAAACATTTCTTAAATGCATTGTGGCCTCTCTACAAAAAGTACAGACATCTCCGTACTGTTCCCGAAGACTCTACTAGACACGGCTTCGTAAACACCCTAGGACACTTGAACCCCGTGCTCTGATACCAAGTTTGTAACACCACAAGACTAACCCTTAGACATAACATGATGCTTAGGACTATAAGTGATCCCAAGCTAACCAGATACTGGCATGATGGTTGACCTACTGATTAAAATACATGACTGGAAGTAACACACGAAAGAGCAATCTTTAGTTGAACATACTCAAAACAAGACTATTTAAAATGATTACAACTCTGGTTATACAAAATAAGACTGGAATCAAATACATCAACTCTACTGATTGTCTATGAAGCCTCAACTAATATTAACTATAGGTAGCTGGGACATAACCTCCAGATATCCATAATCAATACGACTGAATAAAGAAAATAAGATGCTTCTCAAACTATGATTGACTAGAGCCCTTGAATCAAAAGGACTCATCACCTGCTAACTGGAAGCTACACACTATCTGATTATCATATGTGGGCTTTAATTGGTACCTACACTATGAAACAATACAGCATATATGGGGATCGAAACTTTTGAAATGTAATGAGTATATTGGGGTGAATGCATAAGTAAAACAATAACTCAATATGCACATAAACTTTCAAATAATGCATTTTAAGTGCAAATAACTCACCTTGAGATTGAATAAAACAAAAAATGCAAGATCATAAAACATGAGTAATGAAACATAGGAATAAACTTTGTGACACAACACCTAGTGCTAAAAGCTTTACTTTTTATTCTTTCTTAGGGAGATTCTTCTAACATACATAAACCATGTGAGCTATCATGGAGTCCATCGTCTTACCCACTTTGGGGAGAGCAGTCCTACCCTTGCCATCCGAATAGAACCTTAACTTAAGTGATCACTATACATAACCCATACTAGGACGTAAAAGCTATGGTGGCATATAGTTCTAGGGCATGTGACCTCAGAATCATACCCAACTTAGTGCTAAATACTACTCCCATATTACTTATATGGTCATACTTCAGGAAATCCACCTTAAGTTTTATAGAATGAAGACCAGTTAAACATCTTTTTCTTTAAATCATAATCAGAATGAACAAATATGGATTCCACATCTTATCTTAGGATTAAAAGATCAATCTTTACTTTAATCATGATATAAAACTTATCAATGGTGATTAATAGCATAATCTTCTTGTAAACTTAAAACTTCAACTTAGGGCTTAAAATTCATGCTTTAGATTTATTGAAATTCATAACAAAACTTCATGCTCGATGATCACATTAAAATCTTACAACAATATCAGTCAAAATAATGAAACAAAAATCACAATATGAATCTTATAAGTTAAAACACAAACATAAGTAATTCTTGGTATACTTAAATCTTTCAATATCATCGTAATAACATGCTCCAAGAATATAGAAATTTGGATATGAACCCTAATTCAAAACAAGTAAATTAAATCTTAAAACCATGCACTTTGGGCACAAAGGTGAAAGCATGCCCTTGTTCATAAACCTGTTAGACCCCTTAGGATCCTAGCTCAATTTAGCTCACCATTGTATGTAAAAGGGGTCTAAAAGTTAGAAAATTTGACTAAGTGTTAGGACTTAGTCAATTACAAAGCCCCTTAAACATTGATCATTATTTTTTGTCCTTCCCAACCTCAGAACATTAATTTTTAAGTTTATACATAATTAGGGTTGTTGATAGTACATCTTGTGTGAGATTCATAATTTTTGGATGAGCATAGGGGTATGTTTAGATCACCAAAATAGTAGTAGCTCCGGGATAAGCCTACGGTGTCCCCTCCAGTGCATTATTGTGGATGCTCTTGTGTCACGACCCGAACTAGGGCCTAACTGTAATGGACATCCCGAACCATGAAGACTCGGGCGTCCTACTCTATCTGGTAATCATGCACAACATTCACATAATAAAAGGTGATGCAGAAATATAATTTGATATAGAAACATGGTTATACTCTGGATTTAGTTTAACAATAAGTAATGAAATCCGAACTCAACTAAACAACATCTGGAACAGTCTACAAAATCTCTACTACATAAAAATCTGATAACTATGTGAAAGCTGGGATAAGGCCCCCAGTAGACCAAAATAACGGAATAACATCATCTGAAATAACAGGCCTTCTGGAACAAAAAAGACTCACCACTTCACAGATCACTTCTCTCTGGAATACTCTACTGATTAGCCGGACCCTTAGACTGAGCCTCCAAACCTAGGAGGTAGGGGTCAATACAGATGTACTGGTACGCAGAGCAAATCCAAAATAATAATTTAGATTAAACATATATGAGAGAAATTTAAAAACAGTTCATAAACATATCATATAGTAAGAAATTTCATAGGCATTTCTGAAAGACTCTGAAAGAAAATCATCTGAACTCTGAGACATTCTTTGATTTACTTCTACACTAGGTGGTATACACTACAACTCAAAAATTCCATAGGCCATATGGAATCCCTCATTGACTCGGCAGGAAAGCATCCAACCCAAGTGTGTAGCAAGGGTTGAAGTCTCTGACTCTGCTACGCTACACTGTCGTCGCCAATATAAAAGTAATATATCCAAATAAGCAAATCACGATTTTAGGCTAAGAGTTACTTGAAATCTATCCCTCTTGAGGGAACCACCTAACTCTCTTTATGCCCATTTTTAACTCTTTAAGACATGCATTCACTGAAAATAAAGTTTGAAAACTCTAACTCGGTTATTGCATACATTTATATGGTATCGCCAAATCATTGACTTGCAAGTCACATCTCTGAGCCATTTTAGCCTATAAAAATCTCTGTTCTCAAAACATATGTGTAGGACCACCATATCAGCAAATCATTTCAAATAACTCATTCTTTTAATTTATGTAATCATATGCAAGAAACTCTCTTCTTTTAATATTTCAAATATACAAGGTGGTCATGCCAAAAACAACAATCATACGGTGGTCATGCCAAAAACAACAATCATACGCAAATTCTTTCTCTTTAATGCAAAAAACAAATCATATTCAAAAGGATCCGTCTCATCATCATCAAAATCATATTAAATTCTTGAATATTAAAAAGATCACTTTCAAAACATTGCGCATGCATCTCAAATCATTCTCAACAAGTTCATAAACTCTAAATTATCAAAGAGAGGGATTTTAATAGCAGTGATCTCAATCAAATCTTCAATATCATACATAGACATATAGGTATAAATCAATTTAAGGGGAAGGCCTAAAGGCCAAAACAATATCATTATTAAAACAATCATTTGATGAAAATGTTAATAGTGAGGTCATTTGAGATTAAAATTCCGTGTTTAAGCTGTTAAAGGGGGTGAAAAATACCCAATATACCCTTAATGAGACTGAATAAAAATATAACTGGGAGCCTGATTTTATGGACTACCGCGACATGCCATGATCGCGGTGTCTCACTGAAAATTGACGAATGGGATTTTTAAGGTCACTGCGATGCGGAGCCATCGCATTGTTCCACTGGTTGGGACCTACAACTTCAGCGCGACGCACCACAGTTGCGCTATGCTATTGGAATTTTACAATTGCTAAATAGGCCGACTCCAAGATGCGCCAAGCACCAAAATGATGGTGTTTTTCGATTAGGACATAAATTGGCCATAACTTTTTGCCCGGGTATTGGATTTGGGCGAATCTTATATTGACGAAAATTTCATTCAATTTACCACATGATAAAAATTTCAAATTGGGGAAATTATATATGGTTTAAAATTTACTCATTTTGGAAGACAAAAATGAGACTAAGTCTCTTTTACACTATTCTAGTCATTTAACTCTAAGAGCATAGTACCACGAGCTAATGCATGGATGATTTTTTGGGGTGTTACATTATCCCCCCTTGGTATCATTCGTCCCTGAATGATGACACAGAACACAGACAAGCACGATTTAAGGTACACAAAGTCTATAAAAGAATAAGATCAGGATTGTACCTTCTATTTCGTCATCCACCATATTAAATAAGTTTGGTTATCTATCTCTCATGTCATTTTCTGATTCCCAAGTTGCTTGTTCAACTTTTTGATTTTTCCACAACACTTTGACCGAGGCTATTTCTTTGCTCCTTAGTTTCCTAACTTGGCAATCCCAGACTGCCACAGGCTCTTCTTGATAAGATAAGGAGTTTGTCACTTTGACCTCCTCTACAGGCAACACTAATGAATGGTCTCCAATACATTTCCTCAACATGGATATGTGAAATACCGGATGAAAAGAACCCAAACATGCAGGCAATTCTAACTCATATGTAACTCCACCTATCCTTCTCAAAATATGGTATGGCCCTATATAGAGAGGACTCAACTTACATTTCTTCCCAAATCGCATAACTCCCTTCATAGGGGAGACTTTAAGGAACGCCCAATCACAAACCTCAAACTCTAAGTCTCTTCTCCTAACATCGATGTAGGATTTTTTCTACTCTGGGCTATTTTATGTCATTCTCTAATAATTTTTTCTACTCTAGGCTATTTTAAGTCGTTCTCTAATAATTTTCACGTCCTCCATTCGGTGATGAGCAAGATCAATCCCGAAAAACTAAGTCTCACCAACTTCATACCACCCTACCAGTGATCTACATCTTCTCACATACAAAGCTTCAAATGGAGCCATCTTAATACTGGCATGGTAGCTGTTATTATAAGCGAAATCTATCAATGGAAAGTTATCTACCCAGCTACCTTTAAAGTCAATTACATAATCCTTCAGCATATCCTCAAGGGTCTGAATGGTGCGCTCAGCTTGACCATTAGTCTGAGGGTGGAAAGAAGTACTCAGGTTAACTTGGGTACCTAAACCCCTCTGAAAAGATCTCTAAAACTGTGAAGGGAATTGTGCACCTCTGTCAGATATGATGGATACAGGTTCCCCATGTAAATGGACTATCTTCTCAATGTAAAGCTTGGCATAATCATCTCCCGAATAGTTGGTCCTCATAGGCAAAAAATGTGCTGACTTGGTCAGCCTATCAACAATCACCCAAATAGAATCATACTGGTTTCGGCACCTCGAAAATCCAGTAATGAAATCCATATTGATCATTTTACATTTCCATAAGGCAAAACAATATCTTGGGAAGTACCACCAGTCCTCATATGCTCTACCTTAACTTGTTGACAGTTCAAACTCTTGGCAACATAGTTCGCCATATCGCACTTCATATTATTCCACCAATAAATGGTTTTTAGATCATGATACATCTTGGTAGAGACTGGGTGAACAATATACCTCAAAGTATGAGCTTCGTCAAGGATTCTCTTTTGCAGAACATCTACATCTGGAACACACAATCTACCCTGATATCTCAAAATACCATCACCACTAATTTCAAAGGACATCACCTTTTATTGACCCACATCTTTCTTAATCTGCATCAAGATGGATTTTCGATCTGCTTCTCTTTAACTTCTGCACAAAGGGATGATTTATCTATCTCATGAACAACTACCCTTCCGTCTTCGGAATCTAAGAGTTTTCCTCTAAGATTTTCTAGTCGCTGAATATCCTTTACCATCTCTCTTTTCCCTTCTTCAACATAAGAAAGACTGCCCATAGACAACCTGCTAAGGGCGTTGGCTACCATATTTGCCTTGCCCGAATGATAGTGCAGGATCATGTCATAATTCTTTAGCAATTCCATCTAGTGTTGTTGCCTGAGGTTTAATTCTTTCTACAAGAAAACATACTATAAACTCTTATGGTCAGTGAAAACATCAACATACAACCCATAAAGATAATACCGCCAGATTTTAAGCGCAAGCCACACAGCTGCTAACTCTAAGTCATGGGTGGGATAATTTATCTTATGCACCTTCAACTGCCTGAATGTATAAGCCACCACCTTACCATGCTGCATAAGTACACACCCAAGTCCCATACGGGATGCATCAAAGTACACAACAAACCCTTCCGTACCTTCTGAAAAAGTTAAAACATGAGCAGTTTTTAACCTATCTTTTAACTTCTCAAAACTATTCTCACAAGAGTCCAAACGAACTTTACCTTTTTCTGAGTCAACTTAGTAAGTGGTGTAGCTATGGAAGAAAAACTCTCTACAAATCTTCTGTAGTACCCTACCAAACCCAAGAATCTTTGAATATCAGTTGGAGTCATGGGTCTGGGCCATTTCCTTACTGCCTCAATCTTCTGGGGATCAACCTTAATCCTATCACTAGACACAATGTGCCCCAAGAAAGCATAGCATTAAGCTAGAATTCACACTTGAAAAATTTCGCATACAACTAATGATCTTTGAGAGTCTGAAGGATGATTCAGAGGTGATTGGGATGGTCCTCCTTACTCTTGAAATAAATCAGAATATCATCAATGAAAACTATAACAAACAGATCTAGAAACTGACGGAATACCCTGTTCATAAGATCCATGAAGGCTGCAGGGGTGTTAGTCAATCCAAAGGACATGACTAAGAATTTATAATGAACGTACCTAGTTTAGAAATTTATTTTGGGAATATTTGACTCCCTAAACTTCAACTGATGATATCCCGAATGAAGGTATATCTTTGAAAAATATTTTCACCCTAAAGCTGGTCAAAAAGATCATCAATCCTAGGAAGAGGATATTTATTCTTAATTGTGACCTTATTCAACTGATGGTAATCTATACCTATACAAAGGGAACCATCTTTATTTCGCACGAAGAGTACAGGTGCACCCTAGGAAGAAACACTAGGATGGATAAAACCTTTATGTAGAAGATCTGTTAGATGCTCTTTCAACTCTTTCAACTCTGCTGGAGCCATTTTATATGGCAGAATAGAGATGGGATGGGTATCTGGTAATAAATCAATGCCAAAATCTATCTCACTTTCATGTGGTATTCCCTGGAGATCATCTAGAAAGACTTTTGGGAACCCATTTACTACTGGGACAGACGGAAAGAAAGGAGTTTTGGTATTAGAATCTTTAACCCAAATATGATGGTACAAATAACCTTTTGAAATAAGTTTACAGACTCAGAGATAAGATATAAAGTTCCCTCTAGGTGCTAAAGAATGCCCCTCCCATTCCATCACCGGTTCTTTTGGAAAAGAAAAGGTGACTCTTCAGGTTCTACAATTTAATGTCACATAGCATGAATGAAGCCAGTCCATCCCTAGGATAGCATCAAAATTAAGCATGTCTAGGCCTATGAGGTGTACCACTGTATCCTGGCCACAAACAGTCGCCACACAATTTCTTTACACCCTCCTAGCCACCACAGAATACCCCACTGAAGTGGAAACAAAGAAAGGCTCAGCAATAACATTGGGTTTAAACCCAAAACCAACAGCCACATAAGGGATCACATATGACAGGGTAGACCCAAGATCAAGTAACACATAAACATCACGGGAAAAGATTTATAATGTACTAGTAACTATACCCGGTGAGAGGTTTGCCTCTTGGCGGTTGGTTAAGGCATACAACCGGTTGTGGCAGTTTCTAGCTGCTGAAATGGCACCTTTCTGAGGCGGTGGTGGTGCAGAAGAATTAGACTGTGACTTGGCTCCACCAACATTACCCTTTACTACCAGACATTCTCTCTGGATATAGCCTGGCTGGCCACACAAATAACACACCATAGCGCCAAAATGATATCTTCTTGGATGATTCCTCCCACATTTCTCACAGCGTGGGTATGTCCGAGAGGTTTGAGCTATACTTTCTTGAGACTTTGAACCCTGCATCCTCGGCCCCTGCCTATAGTAAAAATCTTGAGTGCGCTATCCGGTTGGGGGTCTGGGCACTGGAGCACTGGCTATAGACTGCGCATTACCCCAATTCTTCTTTTTCTTCCATTTGTTACCCCAATTCCCACTCTGCTGCTGACTGTAGCTCTGGCCTACTATTTTGGCACCTTTTTACTGTTTGTTCTTCTCTTTAGATTCAACGATCTTTTTTTTATTTTCCTCAACTTACTCCATGTAGACTGAAAGTCTGGTAAAATCCATGTCCCAGTTCAACATTGCTCCCTGACATTGAAGTACTAAGTCATCTGAAAGGCCAGATGCAAATTTCCTCATTTAGGCTCTTATGTTACTAGTCATCTATGGAGCATAACGGGCTAGTTGGATGAACTTCAGAGTGTACTCTTGGATATTCATCTTTCCCTACTTTAGATTCATAAACTCTTTGGCTTTGGCCTTCCTTAACTCGAGAGGAAAGAACTGATTGAAGAAGGCTTCCACAAACTCGGACTAAATTATGGTCTTGGAATTCTCACGCTTTAAATCCTCCTACTCGTTATACCATTGGTTTACTACATTATTTAGATGGTAAGCTACTAAATCAACCCCCTCTGCCTCATCTACATGTATCACCTTAAAGATCTTCTCCTTCTCGTCGACAAACACCTATGGATCCTCTTCTACCTTGGAACTAGTAAACTTAGGTGAGTTCATCCTCATGAACTGGCCCACTCTTGTAGCCTCAGATATAATAGATGCAGACATAATATCTTCTGACCATTGAGTCTGTGTGGCTACCCACTGTGCAAGCATGTGAATGGATTATCTAAATTCTATATTAGATACTTCGCTCTCAAGAGGCTGAGTACGGTTAGTCCCCATCCGTGGAAATCTGGGTGCCCTAGGTGGGTTGGTCTGAGTAAGTAAGACTCCTGGAGTAGTATCAATCTCCAGAGTCTGAGCTCTGTTTTGGGTCCTCATCCCATAAGTGGGATGGAACTCATCTGTCTGAATATTCTGATCGTTAGTATGATGGGGAGGCATGATTGTTTTTCTTAAATGCAAGAGATAACAAATTAGAGGTTAGATTAGACTCCAAAGCACGATCTAAATTACAAAAAGGGGAAACATTCCTAAATGCCTAGTAGCCTCCTTCTTATAAGTGTGGTGCGCTACATACCCATAAATAAGATTCTACCTAAAACAATTTCGCAGATACCCTGGTACCATGAACTGTGCTATGCTACCAAGTTTGTCACGACCTGAACTAGGGCCTGGCCTTGACAGAGATCCCAAACCATAAAGGCTTAGGCGTCCTACTCTATCTGGTAATCATGGACAACATTCACATAATAAAATGAGATATGGAAATATAATCTGATATGAAAACATAGTCATACTATGTATTTAGTTTAACAATAAGGAATGAAATTCGAACTCAACTAAACAACATCTAGAACAATCTACGAAATCTCTATTACATAAATATCTGATAACTATCTGAAACCTGGTACAAGGCCCCCAGTAGACCAAAATAATAGAATAACATAATATAAAATAACAGACCTTCTGGAATAAAGAAGGCTCACCACTGCACAGATCACTTCTCTCTGGGATACTCTATTGATTAGCCGGACCCTTAGACTGAGCCTCCGAACTTGGGAGGTAGGGGGTCAATATAGATATACTGCTACGCAGAGCAAATCCAAAATAATAATTTATATTCAACATAGATGAGAGAAATTTTAAAATAGTTCATAAACATATCATATAGTTAGAAATCTCATGGACATTTCTGAAAGACACTGAAAGAAAATCATTTGAACTCGGAGACATTCTTTGTTTTACTTCTGCGCTAAATGGTATACCCTACAACTCTAAAATTCCACGGGCCATATGGAACCCCCCATTGACTCGATGGGGAAGCCTCCAACCCAAGTATGCCCCAAGGGTTGGAGTCTCTGACTCTACTACGCCACACTGCCATCACCAGCATAAAAGTAATATACCCAAATCGGCAAATCACAGTTTTAGGTAAGAGTTACTTGAACTCTATCCCTCTTTAGGCAACCACCTAAATCTCTTTATGCCCATTTTTAACTCTTTCCGACATGCATTCTCTGAAGACATACTCTGAAAACTCTAACTTTGTTATGGCATATATTTATATGGTATGGTCATACCATCGACTTGCAAGTCACATATCTAAGCCATTTTAGCATATAAAAATCTCTATTCTCAAAACATATGTTTAGGACCACCATATCAGAAAATTATTTCTATGAACTCATTCTTTTAATTCATGTAATCATATGCAAGAAACTCTCTTCTTTAACCATTTCAAATACACAAGGTGGTCATGCCAAAAACAACAATCACATGCAAATTCTTTCTCTTTAATGCAAAAATGAAATCATATTCAAAAGGCTACCTCTCATCATCATTAAAATCCATTAAATTCTTGAATATTGAAAAGATCACTTTCAAAACATTGTGCATGCATCTCAAATCATTGTCAACAAGTTCATAAAATCTAAATCATCAAAGAAAGGGATTTCAATAGCAGTGCTCTCAATCAGATCTTCAATATATACATATACATATAGGTGTAACTCAGTTTAAGGGGAAGGCCTAAAGGCCGAAACAATATCATTATCAAAACATCCATAATGCGAAATTTAAAGCATAAGTTCTTACACCCCTTTAAAATTCATACTTTATTATGTTTAAATCATGTTCTAGAGTTTACAAGCCCATGCAGTTTTTAGGATAAACCCCACGTACACCTATTTAGGAAATTAAAGGATGATTCTTGATGCCCATGTCTTGGGGATTCAAAATCTTCAATAAATTTTTAAAACTCATGGTTGAATCCTGAGTTGTTTGGGTTTTCTTGTTTGAAACCCTAAGGAGTGTTTTTGATGGTTTTTGATAAAAATATTAATAATGAGGTCATTTGGGATTAAAATCCTGTGTTTAAGCTGATAAGAGGGGTGAAAATTTGCACTATACCCTTACTGAGATGGAAGAAAAATATAAGTGGGAGCCCAATTTTATGGACTACCGTGACGCGCCACGATCGCGGTGGCTCACTAGAAATTGATGAATGGGATTTTTAAGGTCACCGCAATGTGGAGCCATCACATTATCCCACTGGTTGGGACCTGAAACTTCAGCGCGATGTGACACAATCGTGCTATGCTACTGGAATTTGACAATTGCTAAATAGGCCCACTCCGCAATGCGCCAAGCACCAAAATCATGGTGTTTTACAATTAGGACCTAAATTAGCCATAACTTCTTGCCTGGGTATCAGATTTGGGTGAATCTTATATCGATGGAAAGCTCATTCAAATTCCCACATGATAAAAAGTTGAAATTAAGGAAATTATATCTGGTTTAAACTTTACTCATTTTGGAAGCCAAAACTGAGACTAAGTCTCTTTGACACTATTCTAGTCATTTAACTCTAAGAGGATATTACCACGAGCTAATGCTTGGATGATTTTATGGGGTGTTACACCACGGTAGAGACTACGGTGTGGGGGCTATTCCAGTAGCCCAGAGACTTTGGTGCCTACTCCATCACTCGCCCTTTATTTTCCAGCTTTCTTTCTCATTTTAGCAAGGGCAATTGGGTCTTTTCCCTTTACTAAATTGGTCCATAACACGTTATTTAGGGTCTCAAAAGCATAAATTATCATCTTATTCACAAAATTATTTTGATAGAAAGCATTCTCTCTCAAGAACGAACCCTAACCTTTTCAAAAGAAATAGGGAATTCAAGCTAAATTTTCCAGAAAATCATCAATAACCTACGCAAGTTTATCAATTAACGTTTTGCGATGTTCATCCATGGGGATTTTTCATCCATGGAGTCCAAGAATCTATTTTACACCTAAATTATGGATTTTTACATTATTAGTTGAATTATATCCATGAACATCTTGATAAATTGTTTTCAAATTTAGAATATGTATGCTTTCAAGTTGGATGAGCCATTATATGTTTTGAATGTCATAATCTTCATGTCTAATTCCTAATTGATGAATTGAATCTTTTAACAAAGATAATTTCGCATGCTTGCTCATTCCCATGTACAAGTTATGACTCTCATGTGTTTGATGAAATGCCAAAGTGATGAATTTTGAATAATGATTCCCTATTATGGTTTTCGAAGTTCGTATAGTTCCTTATTATTATTTACATTTAGAGTTGGGGTTATGAATATCCAATAATTAGATGTTTATATAGATTTTAGAATTTATAGAATGATTTCAGATATACAATGACCATTATCAGTTCAGTCAGTTATCATAATCAGTTAAACTTAGATCATTCCAGTAATTAGTGTCAATTCAATTGGGAGTGGGATTTAACACCGAGCAAATGCAGGGATGGAGGCTTCCCCGTCAGTTACATAGATTCATTAGTAGCAGTCCATGTACTCAAAAAATACTTAGACAGCATAGGTTGTGAGGAGCCACTCGTCAGTTCAAGCTTGACTTCTTCTGAGGAATCACCCGTTAGTTTAGGTTTGAATTCCTCCCAAGGGACACCAATCAGTTTAAGATTAACACCCTGGTCTTTCGGTACACCAGATTAGTGGATCCAAACAACGAGTGTTAGTACCTATGGTACGGTACTGACACCCTTATAAATGGGATTAAAGTTTGTACACCGATTAGCTCAGATTGGGGAATGTCATTTAGATGATACCTGCTATAGTCTCAGTTCAGCATTCAGTATAGAATTTTATTTAGTTTGTCTTGACCATAGCATACAAGTTATCAGTTATTCTATTATCAAATTTTAGTATTGCAGTTTATAGACTATTTTAGAACATCTTATATGCTTGGTCATGCATTCTCAGATTCTACAGTTTTTATGTATTTACATTCAGTAATTTCATGCTATTAAGTCAATCTTTACTTCATGCACATAAGCCCATGCATTTCAGTCTAACCTCATCTCATGTACCAGTACATTCAAAGTATTGATCGCATACCTATTTTTTTATGCTATGATGTTTAATATCATAGGTTCAGACACACAGCCTCTTGATCGTAATTAGATAGTCCAACTAATCAGCAGTAGCAACTACGATGAGTCTTTATATTTTGGGGACCTATTATGTTATTTCAGCCCTTCCATATTTAATTTCAGTTAAACAGTTTGGAGTTAGTGGGGGCTTGTCCCATCAACTCTCTTTTCAGTATTTTAGAGCCTTTTAGACATTTCAGACAGTCAGTTCGTTTGTTAGTCTTTTCAATCAGATTTTCAGTGTTTTCATATATATATATTTTATATTTACGTATTCAGATGCATTATTTTCAGTACTTAAAACCTTAAGGCATAAAATTTAATTTCTACACATGTGTATTTTGTTACTTTATTTAGTGCTCATAATAGGTACCTGCTTATGGGTTAGCTTACGGTCACTTATGACCGTAAGTACTGTTGTCGCGACAAGGGGGTATCCTCGGGTCATGACAAAACCCCACATACCTTAAGGTTTTAACTTGAAAGACGAGTACCAATATTGATGCTTTCTTAAAGGTTCTTGAACTTGGGGAAGTTGAATTCTTGATTTCTTGGGGAAAAAGGAATTGAATTTGTATTCTTGAGAAGGAGTGGTTTTCTTGAGAGGATAATTAGAGAAGAAGGGTAAAATTATGCCCTAAATGATACCCAAATCGTGTTATGAATGATTGGAGTAAGGGGCAAAAGACCCAATTTCCCTTCTAACATTTAAATCAAAAAAAAATAGATGCAACTACATCACCTCGATGAGGTCTTATCGCAGTAGCTTACTGGTTCTAACTAATATGATCATAACTTTTCACTCGGGTATCAGATTAAGCCAAAAATAGTATCATTGGAAAGCTAACTAAATTATCAATAATTTAGTGGGTATTGATCTAAAAAATTACATGTATATAAAAATTTATACATATTCAAAGTCAACCCTTGTAGAATCAAATACCAAAACTTGGCCGAATCAAAAGCGCTTAGCTTAACTTTGCTCTACCTGATTTCTATAAACATTTTTCACCTCATAATCACTTCACACATTATGATAAAGATCATGACACATGTATTCAATTATAAATCAAGAATTTGACACAACACCTTCACCGCGATGCGGTCAGCATACGATCGGGACTTGATGTGTGAGCCTATGCTAACACATTTGAGGCTTTTAACTCTAAATAATTGAAAGATCTTGAGCAACTTTAGTTGTTTTTGAACAGTTTACTTTGATTTTGCAGTAAATGTTGAGATGCAGGGGAACCAAAAATAATTGAAGCAAAAAGGCTGAAATATGAAGTAAATAAAAGACTAATGTGACTGACGACATTCATGATAAGTCATCATCCCAGTGATAAGCTATCAAAGACAACATCAGCCTTAAATAGGAGATGAGTTTCAGCTGAAATAGTTGATGACATATTGTGATAGGCCGTCAAGGTGGTGATAAGGCGCCAAGGATACTGTCAGATATAGGCAAGACATGACAATTGGAGCAGAAATGTGATGATGTTCTTGATAAGCCATCAAAATCCTGATAAACCATCGTCATCGTCATCAGTCTTAGATAACAAAAGCCAAAAGTGAAGCGAAGTTTACGACATCAGTGATAAGTCGTCAGACTCCTGATAAGCTATCACGGATGTCATCTATTCCATGGAAAAGCTGTAACCTTGATTTTGTTTCCATAATTGGGTAAACTATTTAAAGCTTTGTTTTAGGGTTTTCTAGGTGGATCCCAGACATTCCTCGACACTTTGAGTTTTGATAACATACTCTGATATTTTCTCTCTCTACTCATAGACTTTAATAACACAACTATTTCAAGAGATTATTATCAGTATTTTTGGGATTTTCCTTTATGATCTAATCTACGATTCACTAGTTATTATTCATCTCTGTAAGTTTATCTTTCAAATCATGAATTTAATTACGTGGTTTGTTTGTTACATCATGATAGGCTAAACTCCATTAACCTGAGTTATGGGATCTAGGGTTAGGTCTTGATGAGGTACTAAGTATTCAAGATTCAAAAGGTGGTAGGATTTCTTCATAATTCTGAAGTTTTAACTAACGTCTGTTGGTTGCAAACAGTAGACACACCTACTTTGATTTGCTTGAGAAAGAAATCAAATATAGTAGGAAGTGAATTATCAACAGGGACTCGAAAAAACTTCGTTTAATAATCAGCGTTGTAACAAGGTTGGTTAACCTAAGTTAAAATCTGTGTAGTAAATAGAAATTCCCTAAGTCCGAGAGGGTCAGACAATTAAATGCTTAAGTAGGTCGAGAGACATTCAAGCATAACATTGATAGAGATAGCTGTTATCCTACCCACTGTGAAAATATTTAATCACTTTTAGCCTCTGTTATGTACTGGAAGCCCTAGTGAACATAATTCTGGTTATTTCATAAACTCTTGATTTACAAACACCAAAAGTAAAGTGACAAACAACAAATTGTTAAACCTAAACCCCCCATTTCAGGAAACATTAAACTATCAGTGGATTAAATCGCAAACAACTTGAGTTCACACCATATTCCCTGTGGGATTCGACCCTAACCTAGTTGGGTTTTATATTGAAAAAAATCGCTTACACTAATTCAAGAGTGTAATTTTAGCATTATCAGGACTAATGCCCCGTCGCGGGCTTATCAAAGTGACTCACTGGTTTCATGACAAAAAATGCCCCAAACCTAGGCTAAAAAATCCAAAACTGCTCAGAGATACACTTCTTACATCTCTCAATATGAATTAACTACTAACATATTGGGTTTGGGAAAACCAAAATGGAAATCCTCAATGTTTAGGGGTCTTGAAAATGGTTGAGTCCCCGACACTTAGTGAAAATTGCAAGCCTTAAGTCCCTTAAGCATGCAACTAAGAGATGAATTAAGCTAACATTAGTACGAGGTATTACATCATTCTCCATACATGTAACATATTCAGTTGCATTAATCAAATATGGTGGGTTATGAACACCTAATACCTAGATAGTCATGCATATATCAGTTTTCATTTAATGAGCCATTCAGATCATGTTCATGTTGCTAAATTTAGAATATTATCATGTTCAGAATATATCAGTTATTAGATCATGTTAAACAATTATCATTTATCAATGTCAATTTAGTTGGGAGTAGTACTTAGCACCGAGTCAACGTAGGAATAAAGGCTCACCCGCCAGTTGGGTACTGAGACCTTTAGTAAAAGTCCCTAAGTTCTAGAACTATGGTGCCACCATAGGTTATGAGGGGTCACCATCCAGTAAAGGACTGACACCCTAGTCCTTTGGGACAATAGTTAATCAATCTATGCAAGTCAGTGTTTTTACCCTTGGCAAGGTATTGACACCTTTCCAACTAGGGTTGCAGGTTGGACTCCGATTAACTTAATTAGGGAATGTCAGTTATTGTTAGCTCCCATAGTACTCATTCTAGTTTTAGTTTATGTCCAGCTCAAGTTTTCTTGACCAAGTGTTCAGTATTTAGTTATTCAATCTATCCAGCACATGTTTATACTTGGTCTTGCATTCAGTTTACATGTTCATGTATTTTTGTTTAGCTTTTATACCAGTTAGTCTCTTCTATTTCACATATTCAGTACATTTAAAGTACTAATCGTATACTTCTATGTTCTATATTATCTCATAATATTGGTTTGGACTCTCAGTACCCAGACTGCACTTAGCACGTTCCTGTTCTATTCAACTGCAGCCTTAGTGAGTCCTCATCAGTCGAGGACTAGTTATCATTTGTTTATTTTCAGTATTTTACATTATTTCAATTAGAGTTAGTTGGGAACCTATCCCAATAGGTCATCATGATTTAGATACCTTCAGATAGATAGACAATTAGACATGTTTTTAGTTTCATCGAGTATTTCAGGCAGCCTCAGTATTGACTTTATTATTATTATTCAGCATCAGTTTGTTTCAGTTACCTTCCACTCAGTATTTTGTTACTTTCCTTCAGTAATTATAGCTTATGCCAGTCATGGGTTAGCTTGTGGTCACTATAACTCTAAGAACCATGTTACAACTAGGGTAGTCTTAGGTCATGAAAAAGGGTAATCACACAAGATAAGTACACTAAATCCACCACTAAAAAATCTTCTACGGGGGTAGAAATATGAAAAGGCATAGCAAGGGGCTCACATGTAACATAAAATCCAGAAGCAAATAGATAGACACATAGAAGAATGTAGACCCGGTGTCAATTTACATAGAAGTAGATCAGTAGCAATCAGGGATGATACCTAAATAACTATATTATAAGCCTTTGTCTCGGGTTTCCCAAGTATATCATAACATTGACCAAGTCTAATCCCAAACTGAGTAACCCCATGAACACCTCTAGTAGCACCCCTACTCCTACCTCTATCACCTCTAGAGGTACCACCCTTACCATTCTGTAACCATCTTTCACTGCAAAAATCAGAATAGGACAAAGTTAAAGTGAGAACCCGATTGGGTGGATCCATATGCTCGTCAAGGGAAATCTTTGGCCACATAGATAAACTCCTCACATACAAATTATCCTCTACATCTTGACTCGATCTGAGAAGGTATGGATGAGCTAGAACGACCACTCTAGCCCGAAAAACCAATCCTAGAGCCTCTACCCACATGAACTGATTCTTGACTACCAGAAGCCGCAAAACCTGATGGTCTATCTCACTGTATAATGCAGCTAGAACCAACGTACCATGATAACCACGATAATATTTACTATAGAAATATCTACCTTAAGAGTCATGTGCACTAAGCTTACCATGACGGTGCAACTTCTTGGTGCCTCCCTGCGTATCCTGGATAATATCTTTGGTCATCTTGGCATGTTGAATAATGCTTTGAAAGAAGCCCCTAAAACTACCATATGGGTTATAGCATACTGATAAGTAACATCTAATCCCTTGACAAACTATTGTATCCTCTCAGACTCAATGAAGATACTAGAATTTAAATATCTTGATGAAGTGTCAAAATGAGCCTCATACTCAAAATAGATATAGAGTCATGCTCCAAACTATCAAACTCATCACAAATATGATCTCTCAAGATATATGGCACAAATCTTCTAAGAAAGCCTCAGATAACTGAGTCCAAGTCATGACAATACCCGAAAGATACCAGAGAAAAAGTAAGTCTAATAGATAAAGAATCAACACGTGGGGATATCATAGATGGTTGTACCTAAAAAGCATGAATGCCATAAGCAAATACTAAAATAGACGGTGAAACATCAGTCAAAGTCTGAGGAATACCAGGTACACTTTAGGGAACACCCTCCAGATAACTTAAGAGATGAACCAAAAGACCTTGAAGCATTGGGGTATCACCTCAACAAGGTAGGACCTGAGTTGGCCCTACATACCTTGTCTGAAAACCATCTTTTGCATACTAAACCTCATGCTCGGGAAAGGTCTCCCTAGAATGTCCTCTAACTAGGGTAGCTCCTCGTGCCCAAACCCTATCTTGCCCTCTAGTTTAGGATCCATCCTTGAGTACTAGCTCAACATCCCTAGCCTCTCAATACTAAGTCCTCACTATCTACACAAAAAAAGTGAAATAAAACTTAGAACATTGGGTAAGAATAACCCACACGAGTAGTAACAAAAATAGAGACATTTTTCCTAAAGATGTTTTAAAACCTCTCTTTTTAATAGATAGTTACAGACATCTATGAACCGATCCACAGTACTCTGCAAGACGTCCTGCTCTTAAACTTATGAGATCGATGAACCTGACTGCTCAGATACTAGTTTGTCATAACCCAAAAATAGGTCGTGAAGGTGTTTATCATGGTATATCATTGATATATAAGTCACTCACCCAAAATGATAAGAAAGAACGAAAATGGAAAAAACATAAACCAAGGCAAAACTTCTCGAATGAAATCAAACCAATACAAAACATAATTAACATAGAAGTTTTGAATAAATCTCATAAGTTCCCAAAATCTAGTGTCAAAGTGTAAGAGCATCTAGTACACAACAAATACGAAGAGACATGTTTGTCACTAAATATAAAATAAAGACATAAATCAAGGTAAAAGGTGGTTTAGGGTCGGCTTTGAAAATTCCTAGAGCACCCAGTACCTCAAAACATTGCCCCAATCAGCAAACACACTTGGCACTCATACCCAAATCTACATCGAAGAGGCACAGTATGGGTGAGTACGATTTAATTGTACTTAGTAGGTATTATAGAATAACTAAGCAAAGTAGGAAATAATATAAGTAAAATATACTATGAGCAAGTCACTTATAAGCAACAAAAGAATCAAACGGTAGCTCACACCGTCTCTACTAATAGTTTTAATATATACATATACTTACATAGGAAATGAATACAACACACATACACATAAAGAACAAAATAAATTTAATCACAAGTCAATGAGACTAAGGAAATCATAAAAGATGTGCATGCAAATGAAATACAATATAAAGTGGATGGAATTAAGGGTGACTGTCATAGCATGATTTTCTGCATACACCCACTGAGCTCGCAACTCCCCGGTAAGACCCACAGGAGTTCGCAACCTATATACTATATCTCATATCTCAATCTCAGCTCATCTCTCCATCTTGAGTTTATGGAGAGTTTTTTCATAAAATTGCCTCATTTTCTTTCAAAATAGTATCTTCTTAATGGTACTAGTATCTCATGAATGATATGTACAAAATAAAGATGTAATACTAACAATCAACTCAATATAAGGATATCCAATCCATCTGATACATATATATATATATATAAGTGAACCCAGATATCAACTCAACATGTCCACAATTAATGATTATCAACTCTAATTTAGGCACCATTAGAATAAATATGCATATAAGGAATTGCTTATATCATATAACCCATGAATCAGGTAATTTTTTCATGATAAAGGAAGTCAATGCTTAAATATGGCCAATATTATATCTAAAATGAATGCATTTGAATGAATAGATATGGCCAAATTATGTCAAATAAAGCCACCACATAGGCAACACACAATATTAGATAACATAAGCCAACAACAGAAAAATATAATCCCCCACTTAAGCATACAACAGTAAATATAATCATATAATGTAAACCCCATAGTTATTTACCCTAACAGATAGCATGTGTTTACTTATATATTAACTATCTAACTCAATCTGATAGAAGTTAAGCCATAACATAACTTAAAATAAAAAAAAAATCAAAGCCTAAAGTCTTTACCACAGATCCTTATCTTTACAAACTCCCTCAGAATCAACTACAATATTCAAATATAGCATCTATACATTAAATGAAAGCTATGATACTCATACTGCCTATATTTGGATTGGGTTCAAAACAAGTTCAAAAAATGAGTTTGAAAATGAAATATGTAAAACTATAATTTTATTTTAACAATATCCTCCCAAATGTTATAGGAGTGTACATGCAAAACCTATGCAAAAATAAGTTATAATGAGGTTCAAATCAAGGAAAAATCATATTTAATCTTTACCAGTAAAAACTTAAATTTTTCATTTTGAAATTATGATTGAAAGTTGTTTTTAATGATATAATCAATGAAAAATAATGGGGACAAGGTTTTAGAGATTTCCTAAGCTTAACTACTAAAGAAATCCTCAAGAATCGCCCAAATTCAATGCTCAAAGGTCAAAAATGGAGTAAAAGTGTAAAAATATGGATAGACCACTAAAGCAGTCCCCTTCGTCTAAAGCGGCACCCGCTAAAGTAGTCAAGTGCCTGATTTAGCGATAGAAGTCTGGTTACCTAATATTGCTAAAGTGGTTTTTTTTCATCTTATGTGGACATCGCCACAAATGATTGCACCATCAACTTGGCAATAATGCCAAGTTCCCTATTGCACCCTCGGGATTCATTTGGAATTCTATGAATAAAAATAAACTATGCTACTAGGCTAATTTTGATGTTTTGAACACAATGATGACGTTGAATTTTTGTAAAAGAAAATTATTTTCACTGGATTAACCTCGAAACTCCTTTTCACTAATTTTTAAATGATGGGTCAAAATGAGATACAAAGATCCCAAAACCAAACCAGCCCCGCTAGTAATCAAATTTCAATATTATGGATCTTTTGGTGCAATCAAAATTTCCATATGACACTTAAAACAATGAAGTTTGATCGAGGCAAACTATATGGTTTCTCAGTCCTCTAAAAATCATAAATTTGCATAATTCATTCTCGATCACATAAAAAATCGTGTCAATCATCCTCAAATTCCAAAATCAACATGTAGTAACTGCAGAGAAGGAAAAAATATTCAACACACATAAAAATAGAATTCTCAAATTTAGATCATTACACCTAGTGTCTTAGGACCACATTCTATGTGCCATTTCACTAAAGAGGTTGTTATATTGACTTCAATGCCACCCTATTAAAAATTCTTACACTTGTTTTCTTCCTACACTCCCTTTTTTCACTTCCATAATCATACTTTGAGGAAGCAAGAAGATAGAACCCTAAAAATTCTACAAAGAGAAGATTACATCCTAAATCTTGATTGCATACTAAGGTGTATGGCAGATGTATCTCTCAATTCCTTGATAATCCTAAATATAAGTTAGTGATAATCATTTTTGCTTCATTTCTTATGAAATAATGGTAGCTCAAGCTATCTTATTGGTAAATCTTTGATATCAAAGTCTATAACTTTCAGCATTATTCTAGTAGTATCCTCATAAACGCAGCTATAAGCATGTCGGACTACTCAGGATTAGTAGTTAATCTAGTGGTCTCATCGATACATTTTATATCCTCCATAATCTTATTAACTAATTTTTGAATCCCTTTATAGAAGATTATAAAATCATCATCAATATTAAGATAATTAAACTATTATTTTTTTGCATAATGGATGAAATTTAAAATAGAAAGCTTTCCCATTCCAGTCATCAACCTGGAGAAATATTCCATAACTAAGATAAATAGCAAAAGAGAAATAGGATCTCCTTGCCTCAATCTCTTCTTGCCTTAAAAAAAACAATATCCCTTACCATTTACATTGATAGAAAAACTAGCAGTTGTGTCACACTTCATTACAAGATAATTAAACTTTGGAAGATATCCATAGACATCCAACATTTCCGAACAAACTCCCAATGTACTATATCATAAGCCTTTCTTAAGTTACTTTTCATCAAGCATCTAGGTGTAGTTTTAATTTTATAGTGTCTTAGTAAGTCATGGTAGACTAGGTGACATTCTGAATAAATGATCTATCTTTAACAAATGTAGCCTGAGTTGAGCTTACTAAGTCGGATAAAATAAGATTAAGTCTACTGCACATAATCTTTGAAATGAATTTGTATAATATATTGCAGCAAGATATTAACCTAAACTGACTAGCATTTTTAACTCTATCAACTTTAGGGATAAGAGATATCATTGTTGTGTTCAGTTTCTTTAACAACTTCCCAGGAAGAACTTAGTGATAGCACCACAAACCTCATCTCCTATGATATCCAAGGCATCTCTGTGAAAACCTCACCATATCCTTCAAGTCCAAGACTTTTATTAATATTGACACTCTATATTTCTTTTTGATTTCTTGTGGAGTAACAGGCAAAAAAAGTTGGAGTTGTTGAGCCTCAGTTAGTATAGGGTCTTGCTCAAAAGTGGACGTGCTTTGTCTTTTCCTGGAACCACCTCTTGTGCCCAACAAACTCTAGTTATGTGTCACGGCCTAAGCCAGGGCCCTGGCCGTAAAGAGCATCCCAATCCATGAAGGCTCGGGCACCCCATCTCTATTTTGTAATCATACACAAAATTCATACAATATAATCAATTAGCAGAAAAACCACACAAGACGGAATCATGGCCACTATCTTTTTCTTTAATTGAATAATTCAAAAAAATGAGCATGAAACATTCAAAATACCTAACACTAGTCTGCGAAATCTCTAACAACTGAAAATAACATCTGTCTGAAATTTTAGACAAGGCCCCCAGGCAGACCCAAAACAAAAATGTAAAACAATACTCTAGAAACAGGCCTTTTGAAATAAAGAAGGCTCACCAGTTACACACTTCAGTCTGAAGATTCTACGCTTTGGCGTGACCCCTGGACTGAGCCTCAGACCCTAAAATATAGGGGATAAATACAAACATACCGGTATGTGAAACAACTCAAAATAGCATGCTTGTAATACAAAATAGATGAGAGCATTTCATAAAAACAATGATCATAATACGTAAGTAAAAATACATGGGCATACTTTAGTGAACTCCAAGGCACTTCTTTGAAACCATGACTTATTCTTTGTTATTCTTCTAAGCTAGTCGGTACACCCTACAAATTTAAAATTCCACGGGCTATGTGGAACCCGCCCTTGAATCGGTGGCCAAGCCTCCAATCCAAGTAGCTTCCAGGATTGGAATAACGATACTCCCATATGAGCACACCACAGGAAATCCCCATATGTGAGATACCCTAAAAATGTCATATCATGTAGGATCATATATCATAAGTCCCGTATCAGCAACTATGATTTTTTGCGACGAGCCCTTGCACTCAAATGCCTTCTTTGGGTAACCTACTAGCTCTAAGCCCAACTTTTAGTCCTTTAATGAAAACATATTCATACTTTTCAAGCATTCAACACTATCTTGTTAAGGGTATGGAATCATCAGGTATCGTCGTACCCTGACTTGCAAGTCAACCAAATTACGTCACATCATGTTTGCGGCCTTTATCACATACTATCATATTCATGATCATGATCATTAAACAAGCACTTACCCAATTATTTTTCGTTTAGAAAGTTCATGCCTTTAAACAACCCATAATAATATAAATCGAAAATATCATATAAAAAAGGGAGTCTTGATCATTTCTTCTCTCATTAAACTTTTATTATACCCCAAACAGAGATACATAATTATGTTTAAACTTTATGTTAAACTATAGGCAACATACAATTACTTTAAAAACAACTTCCTGGCATATACTTTTCGAACAATCTCAACAAAAAAAAAAAATTTATGAATATGTTTGGGGATCTTTCATATAATTAAAACAATAGAAGAAAACTTATGCCCATGATGTTTAGAGATGTCCCACATACCATAGATTATAAAATTTGAAAAATGGAACCCAAATCTTGATCCGTTTCTTGAAAAATTGAACTTAAGGATTAATTCTTGATTTCTTGTTCTTGGAGGAAACCCTAGTTTGATCATATTTTTTAGAGTGAAAAGAGGATCTTGATGTTGTTAAACTGATAATAGTTGAGTAAAGAGCATTTAGGGTGTTATTTAATTCATGTTAGATGTTTCTGGTAAGGGAAAGTACCAAAATACCACGCTAAAAATGTACTTTTTGTGCGATTAGGTCTCGACTGACACCTCTCTGGAAAATGGGCATAACTTTTTACCCCGTTATTAGATTAAGGCAAAATTATTGGTGTTGGAAAGAGGACTCAAGGCCCTTTCATTTGATATAAATTATGCCCCTTAATTATTTATACACAAAATATTATGGTCGATGGAATTTGACCTAAGTTTAGACATTCACTAAAACTTAATCGATAAAAAAGTTTTCCACTCGCCTTTAAGTTAGGGAATTTTGTGACCTTAATTCATAGTCAAGGGTATTCAAATACTATAGGATTTATCATCATACAAATATTAAAAAAGAATCATTGGGTTCGGATCTATACGTGTAGAAAAGACAATTCAAACTTTAGCCCGAAAGGGCGAGGTGTTATATTATGCCTCACAAAATTCTCTTAATTGTGAGTCTAGTCATGATGCAACTAGCCATTCTCATCCCTTGATTGAGCAACTTATTGCACCAACCTCTTCTTCTTTATCACAAAGAGGCAATACCTAGTGTTATCACCTCCAAGTCTTAGCCAACTAGATTTACTCTTTTCTTGTAGCATTCATTCAGCAATATAGGAAGACGTCTAGAATCATACCCTCAGAGTTTTTTCTCTAACTGTAATATTCTATCAAGTGTCATTAGTAAAGGTTTGTTCTTTCATCATTTACCTGATCTAGCAGATTATGAAAATATTGCTTATAGAGACTTTTCAACTTATACTTCAACAGTTTAAGCTTCCTTACCACCCAATACATTCGGTAGCCTACAACAGGAATCTCCTATACCTATTTGACAATTTAAAAAAATAAATTGTGAGAGCTCCCTATATAAATAGAGAGAGAGAGAGTCTTTTGAAAATATATTAATTAATAAACATATGTTCTTAACTAATATTACAAAAAAGTAATTGATTTAGATTTTTCAAATTGGTATATTTTACTTAAATTAATAATAACAACTAAAAATACATGATTTTTAAGAACATCACGAAATTCATGTTTGACAATCAAATTAATATTATAAATATAATATCTTAAAATTATTAAAATATTTGACAAAAAGATAATCTATTAATTCTAAATTAAAAAATAAACAGTTTGTGATACGAAAATCAAGAAAATAATAGTAAAAAAATAAATTGAAACTAAAAATATAACATAATATCAAAATTCAAAGAAAAAAAGTCAAAAAAATACCTGTATGTCAAATTTCAACATAACGTACATAAATATGATTCAAAGGAAAAAGAAAATTGTAACACCCCAAAAATTCAGGCCAACATTAGAACCATGCTTCAAGTGCATGAAAAATTAAAATTCAATTTTTGGTAGTTTGATAAGTCGTTTAGATATATATTAAGGCCACAAATACCTCATAGCTTATAGACAAGTCAAAATATTCCTTACCGATTGAATTTTAGAAAGAATACTACTATTGTCAAATTTAAACCAGTATATCTTTTATATTACTAAGATTTTTTGATCTAAAGACAAACCAAAAGATATATAATTGAATTATCCTTTATATGCCTCCAGTTTTGCTTTAATCTGATATCAGAGCAAAATATTATGATCAATTTACTGAAGCTCTGTTAAAATTGTCAGTGAAGATGACTCATTGTTGGGTGACTCGTCATCATGGCAATGGGGACCAAAATTTGAGTTTTGGATGATGAATCAAGCCCTGACTCATTCCCATACCCTATGGATCATCACCAAACTCATCGGGATTGATACCAACAACTTTTCAGAATATTTTGAAGGTGTTGTTTGGTATTTTCCACCCTTTTAACCCCAATACTACGTCGTTTTAGTCGTTACAAGGGATATAAGACTACTTGATCACCCCAAATCCCTAATTATTTTCCCCAAAATTATTATAAGTCATAAAATCAAGTGATTCAACTCTCAAGCAAGCCTAAGACTAGGGTTTTTCACAAAGTCAAATTTCCAAGGCTTTGGTCCAAGATTTCTTCAATCCAGGTATGTGGGCATTCAATAAGGGATACCTTTCACCCTTATGCCTAAAAATCTAGTTTTAAAATAGGCTTAAGTGAACGATTGACCCTAAAATTTATTCGCATATTTCACTCAGGCACCTCAACTAGAACTTATACCTATTAGAAACTCCATCTTAAAAAATATGTACCGATTAAGCATCTCATGTTGATATGGCACAACAAGTGAAATACACTTGCTATTGTGTGTTTGAATCAATATCATCACAACTTTTTTTAAAAAAAATTTCAAAATATACCTTTCTTCTTCATCTTGGTATTTATATTTAAAAAAAAGAAAAAAACTTTCCCAACCTTCTTCTTCCAACAAAGTAGTTGTCACCAGTCCACCACAAATTTTATCCACCTTAATCTTAATTCATCTAAAAATTTTTGATCCAATTATGATTACATGAGTTATTTTTTGTTAAAGTAAAATGAAAGAACATTTAAAAAATATTAATTTTTTATACAAATCCAAAAAAATTCTCTTCAGCTTCTTTATTCATATTACGAATCTTAAGCATAACATTATCCATCATAAAGATTATTATCACAAAAAATTGATTATGAAAAATATTAAGAAATCAATGACGAAAATAAAATAAAAATAAGAGAAAATCTTGATGGGTTTGTAGGTGGTTGACAATGGTGGTTTTGGGAGAAGAAGGAGGAGGATTGCTTGGGTAGGCGTAAGGTTTTAGTTTTTTTTTTATTTTTTTTTTGCTTTTATATTTTAGGGTTTGTTAAATAGAGTCCAAAATATTTTTTTTATACTCCAAAATTATTTTTTATAATTTTTTTGGGCCTAAATTCCACTTTGCTTTATTTAATTTGTTGATTTTATACGTCATTCATGTGTGCATTATACACACTTTAGTTTTTGATTAATTGTTAGAAAAATGCTTAATAGGTAAATATTTGATAATATTAGAGTGTCTAATAGGTATAAGTCCTATTTGAGGTGTCTAAGTGAAATATGCGGACAACTTTAAGAAGTTGTCGATGATTAAATTTCAATAACAATTTCTATGATTCCTATGAACTAAGGTAAGTTTTCGATGATTGAATTTCTATAACAATTTCTATGATTCCCATGAACTAAGGTTCTTACCCAAGTAAAATTCCAAGCTTAAATTCAGTTCTTCTTGATATATTTTACATTCATGAGCATGTTTTAGCGATTATTTATGATTTATTAAGACTATATTATAGCATTCACAATATTCTCATGTCCACGAATAATTTGCATGATATTACTTAAGATTTAAAACATATGATCAATCTATGTATGATGTATCGGTTTACAAGACTATTAACTATTATTTATCATGATTTTTGCGGATTTCAATATATATTAGTTGACTACTATGTTTTCCCATAAAATTTAATAGATTTAAATACTTAAAATTATCAACCATTGTTATATTGATAAGCTCATGGTTTTGGACTTGTGCGATGAATTTCCCTTTTTTCTTTTGAGCATTACATTGTCAGTGTTAGTTGCATTCTTCAGAGATGGCGGGGTGTGAACACCCAATGACCTAGGATATCATGCATTATTAAACACTCAGTTGTAATACCCTGTACTATTCTTAGCTTTTTTCAGCCTCCAGTTGTATGCATAAGGGGCTTAAGGCCTGAAAAATTCACTAAGTGTTGGGGACTTCATCATTTTTAAGGCCTTTAAACTTTGAGGACTTTTAATTTGGTCTTCCAATCCTAAGATTTTGGTTTTTGAGTTAATTCATGTTCAAGGATGTAAGAAGTATGTCTCAGAGAAGTTTCAGATTTTTTGAATGAGGTTTGGGGTATGTTTGGATCACGAAATCAGAGGGTTACCACAATAAGTCCACAGCACGACAATAGTCTCAAACTCATTTTTACCACATCGTGGTAAGGGAAATAAATAACCACGATAGGACCACATCGCGGTAAGCCTGTTGTATCCAGTTAAATGCCTGGGGGCAATTGGGTCTTTTCCCTCTTAACCCAATTAATCAAAACATGACTTGGGCATGATTTAGGGCATAATTTTGCCCTTCATGTCCAATTTTTCTCTCAATAAAACCCTCTCTTTTCCCTAAGAACAAGAATTCAATTCCCTTCTCCCTAAGAAAATAAGAATTCAACTTCCCCAAGTTCAAGAACCCAGAAGAAAGAATCAAGATTAGTGTTTTCCTTTCAAGTTTAGAAGCTTAAGGTATGTGGGGTGTTCATTCATGGGTCCTTCCACCCGTGGAGACCAAATATCCTCTTTTCACTTAAAGAATGGATTTTTCTGCTATTATGGTATTTTATATTCCATAAGATATGTCTAATTTATGTTTTTACTGTGATTTTAATTCAATTCAGCCCATGTATGATTTCATGCAGGATTTTGAATTCCTCATGCTCTGAATTTTAGTTTCCCATGCTTTATTCAAATAAATTCCATGATAAATCTTAAATTTATAATTCTTAGCAAGCATTTCCATGTTAAATTCATGATCCCCACATGTTGTATGAAACGTCTATGCTTATGGGTTTTGATCCATGATCCTTTACTACAGTTTTTAAGTTTATTATTGCATTTAGTGATCATTCAATGTTTGTGGCTTATGAACACCCGATACCTTTGTGTTTTACATAATTTTCAAATTTTCAAGTATGATTTAGTTAAACCATGATTATTCCTATTTATTCAGTTATTATGATCATAATGAGTAATATCAGTTATGAAATCATGTTTAGTTAAACTTAATCCAATTTCAGTTCCAGTGTCAGTTAAGTTAGGAGTAAGATTTAGCACCGAGCGAACCAAGGGATGGGGGATCACCTGGCAGTAGAGGGTGTGACCCTTTGTTGCAATTCCTGAGTTACAGAACTACATAGCCAGCATAGGTTAGATATGTCTACCTTCCAGTTAAGAGTGACACATCTTTTATTAGAGCACCTATCAGTTGAGGGTGACTCTATTGTCCTTTGAGATATCAGTTTAGTCAATCCACACAGCCAATATTAGTACCCGTGGCATGGTACTAACACCTTTCCAACTGGGGTTACAGATTGGACCCCGATTAGCTTATATTGGGGTATGTTGGTTAGATAATACCTCCCACATTCTTAGTACAGTGTTCAGTGTATATTCAGTTCAGGTTTGCTTGACCTAAGTAAATAGATTTACAGTTATTCATTTATACAGATTGTAGTCTTTTAGTTTACAAATTATTTCAGAAATATGTATATGTTTGGTCTTTCATTCTTAGATATCACAGTTTTCATGCATTCATGCTCATTTATTTCATGATGTTTAGTTAGTCCTCATCTCATCTACCAATACATTTAAAGTAATGACCTCATACTTTTTTTATGCTATGTTGTCTTATAACATAGGTTTAGAGGCTCAATTTCTCAACCGCAACTAGAAAGCCAGCATTACTCAGCAGCCATAGTGGTGAGTCCTCATCCATCAATGACATATTATCTCTCATTCAGTACTTTAGTATTTCATTATGTTCTATTAGTCGAAGTTAGTTGGGGGCGTATCCGATCAACTCCTCAGTCAGTTAGAGGCTTTTTAGATAATCAGATAGACAGTTAGATACTTATTTAGTTTATCAGTCTTTTTAGTATTATCAGTTATTTTAAATTGACAGTTAAATTATAGTATTTCATCAGATGTTTCAGACTTATGGTTGAACCATATTTTCAGTATTCAGATTAGTATTACATTCAGCAGCTTATCTTTTGTACCCATGTACCATTGCTATTTTTATTTAGTGCTCACAGCAGGTACCAGCTCATGGGGTAGCTTGTAGTCACTTGTGATCATAAGCACCATTGTCGCGGGTAGGGGTAGCCTTGAGTCATGATAAAACTCAGTGCTTAAGTTTTTATGATTTAGAATACTTTTAGACAAGAGCTTATATTTGACCCTTAGGACTTCAACTTTATTGAGTTATTCAGTATATTAGTTTATATTCCATTGGTAGTAGTACGTAGCACCAAAAATATGTAGAGATAAAGGCTCACCTGTCAGTTAGGCTATGATCTTTAGTAAAATACTCTAAGTCCCAGAACTACGGTGCCACCATAGGTTCTAAAGGGTCACCCTTCATACCAGACTTGACACCTTAGTCATTTTGGATATCAATTTAGTAGTACCACATCAGATCAGCCTTTATAGCCTGGCAAGGTATTTTGGGATATTTTTTATGGGGTTTATACATTAAACTTCATATTTATCTCACATGGTTATATTTCAATTAACAGTAGCTCACACAGATTATATTTAGTTATTACATGACCTCATAATCAGTTTCATCACTACAGAGTTGATCAGTTACATGTATATTTATATGGTGATTGCATCAGTTCGTATCGTATAGTTTTAGACTTAATATTTACACATGATCCTCGATTTATTTTTACTTTCTCTTAAACCATAACTTTCTAGCTTATCATTGCATATTACTATTTGTGCATTTCATGTCGAATCATTGTACTTCAGTTCATCTTCTTTGAAATCATTTACCATTTAGTATAATTTTACAACATATTCAGCATTAACTTGAGATTAAATAAAATAGTTATGCTTCTACCACTTTTTAGTTTACCAAAATAATTTAGCTCATGATTTAGAAATTTCACTATGCCTTATAGCTTTTATGTACAAACATGATTTAAAGGCACATTTCAGCAAATGGCTTATGTCCTTAGTTATAAAGCATGTTTTAAGTATTTTCATAACTAGTGCATATCTCATATACTCAGTACATTCCAAAGTACTAATCGCCTACCTCTTCAGCCTATATTTTTCATGTGATGTAGATTTAGGTGCTCATTTGTAATGCCCTGAGTCTGGTACCCCAGACGCTACAGGTTGCTCATAATCCCGAAGGACCACAAGCTAACCCATAAATGGTACCTGCTACAATAACTGAGTAATAATACTATATAATACAGTATAATGGATTGAAATGACATAAGGTTCAAAACTGTAACACTGATAAAGAGAAAGCAATAAAATTTGATAAAAACATCAAAATCTGAAATAATGAATACTGTCTGAACGTCTAGTCTAAAAAACCTCTAAACTAAACTATCTGAATAAAAAGTTGATGGGACAATCCCCTTAACTAACTCCATCTACTAAAATGCTGAATCTAATGAGATAATGAAATAAAAGAATATCCTCAAATGATGAGGACTCACTGGTAGTCTACTGCTGTTGACTGAATGTCTGAACCGCTAAGAATGCTCTGGGACCCATAGGTCTGAACATATCATATAAAATACAATAGCACAAAGAAAAGTATGTGTTAATATATGTAAATGTATTAGTACACAAAGTGAGGTAAAGCTGAATGTAAGGGTTCGTATGCATGAACTATAATTGACTGAATAACATAAACATGACTATGTGAGAATACATATATGAATACATAACTGTAACTGAAGTCATTAGCATTTTGAATACTAAGTTTACTGATAACATGGATTACTGATAAATGATATAACTGATAACTAATGTACTATTTACTAAGTGACTGTGTTTGAAAATCCTATTTTTTATGGAACTAGTTGAGTTCCCTACTGAGTTGAGTGACTGTATTTGATAGTCCTAAAATTTGTAGAACTATCTGAGTTCTTTACTGAATACTGAGAATGAGATTGTGGGAGGTAATAATCTAACCAACATGCCCTTTTTCTAAATAGATTCGGTATACAACCTGTAACTCTAGTTGTAAGGGTGTCAGTATCATGCCATAGGTAAATACACTGAAGAGATACCCACATCTGGCAAGTTATTAAATGAGATTGGTGGGACCCTCAACTGTCAAGTTAAGACACTTCATCAACCCTCAACTAACAGGTTTTGATGCCTCAATGTATACTGGCTACGTAGTTATAGAATGCAAAGACTAGTTCTAAGGATCACACCCGTTGCTAGCAGGTGAGTCCCCATCCTTGGGTTCACTCGGTGGTGAATCCTACTCTCAACTAAATTGATACTAAACTAATTTCCTAATTCTTACTAGGCTGGACTAATCTATTACTTATTGTACTGATTAACTAAACTAAGCTGAGTTTACTGAGTTTTGTTGACTGATGGAATACTACTGAGTTCTATTATCTGAATAAGTTTACTGAGGACTGAACTGAATACTGCATAGTACTGGATTGATATTGAGTTTACTGAGTCTTCCTGAGTTTTGTAATTGAACTAGAGTACTACTGATCATGACATAATTGAGACTATTTGGTAACTGACACTGGATCTAGGCACACAGCTAAATTGTCAGGTATTAAATACCCCCGAACTCGATAGCATGTAAATAATAAGACATGATAATTCTTGAATACTTGACAATAGTCAACAACTTACAATACGATCTATGAGGCATTTCATCAATTACTTGAAAGTCATGAACTTGCACATAAATAGGAATGCATGCTAACACATCATAATTTCATTAAACCAATATCATGAGCATTCCACCAAACACATACAAGGTATAGCTTTATACTTGGGCATGAACAATAATTCTAATACATCATGACTTCATAATTCAAGGGTTTCAATATAAGAGAATAAAATTCAACTTACATGCTATCATAATATCAAGAAATACATAAAGATTTCAACTTGGAACACGTCCACAACAGCAACATGATTACATTCAAACCCACAACATGGAAATCACAATTCATATTTTGGAAAGAAGTTTCTTGAACTCTAAGGGTAGAAGGGGCCCTTGGATCAACACTTTACATACCTTGTTGAAGAATTTTTGGAAATTAATAGTCAAATTTCTAGAATTTGATTCTTGGATTGATAGCCATAGGGTTTTATTCTTGAGAATTTTATGAATAATGATTGTATTATGCCTCTAAAGTTCTAAATTTCATGATATTGGGACTGAAGGGTATGGAGCAAAAACCCAATTACCCTTTGAGACGTGGGTTTTAAATGAGTGAAACTAGATTGCCGACGTGCAGGTCGAATCGATGCATCGATGTCACCAATGTGACATCCAACGCATCACACCAAGATCATGCTAACTCACTGGAATTTGATGCTAGTAGCTGGGGAAAATTTAACCAATGAGATAAGCCACGCAGCGTACAAAGATCGCATTGGTATGCTATTTTGGGATTCCAAAGGAGTTTCAAATGATGTTTGAAAAATCTGAAACTTGTCTAGGAAAATCTATTAACCTTCTTGATCATGAATTAACTAAAATATGGACAGTTAAAGGACTTTAAGGTCTTAAAATAAGATTGCCAACTTTCAAAGTCATAAAATAATCTAAGTCTGAATACTTAGCTAGAATTTTCTAAATCTGGGACAACTTAACAAGCTTAAAGGACTGAATTAAGCTAGGATTTTTTACGGGTTCTTACATCACTATCAGGATCATAGTCAAGTTGATCATTGCATTTAGGCAACAAGTAATAAGTTCTCTTATTTTGAAGACTCAAGTTATATGTATTTCCATCATTTCATTTTGTTATTCATATGTATTAATTATGGATATTTGGGGGTCACGACCGACTACCTATTATCAAAATTAGTAGAGGCTTCATGGATAGTCAGTTAGAGTTATTCTATGCAGTATAAGATTCTCTTTCTTTCAGACTATAGTGTTGTAAGTTTTTAACAATAATGTATTAAAATAGCTTATTTTATGATTATTCTTAGACTCAGTTAGTTTGGCTTTTATAGACATTTTAATCTATTGCTCAAGCATTCTACTAGTACTATTTGTTAGCTTAGGATCACTTGTGATTCTAAGCACCGTGTTACGAATATGGGGTAGATCGAGTCATGCCAAACTTTGTATTAGAGCACAAGGTTCAAGTGTCCTAGAGCATGTATAGAATTGGGTCTAGTAAAGTCTTGAGGAATGGTACAACAACATCTATACTTTTATTCAAGAGCTACAAGGCATTTAAGAAAAATTTTCTTTTTTTATATCTCAGATCATGCAGTAATGATGCTCTCTAACAAAAGATTAAATCAATTCTAGTAACTCTCCATTCTTGTTCATTGTGCATTATTTTAGAGGTAAATGAAATAGTCATGCGTAATTCCTACTAATTGAGTTTTCTTAGGCTGTCCGTATAAATAGTTTTGAGATTGTCCATAAGCTTGAAAGAATCCCATCAATTCCTTTAAGTTCCAAATTAAAATAGTTTATTCTTATTCATGAAAATCATACACTGAACCAAAGTTATATGTGCCCCCCTCAAATCTCTTCTTAGAATTCCATGGAGGCATAACTTGGAGTTAAAAATAGTTCTCTCTCAACTAGAGGTGGTTCTCAGTGTCGTAGGGGTGGTTTCGAGGTTATTCAAGAAGGTTCTCAAGTAGGCAAGATAGAAGGTCGGTTAGAAGCCCAGCCAGGTGGCGGGCATGGTCAGCTATATATAGTACCTGTTAGACCCAAGGTTGAGTCTTTGGATGTTGTTATTACTAGTTTGATTTTGGTGTGCCATCAGTTGTACTTGATTTATTTAATTCTGGATCCATTTATTCTTATTGTATTGCTGATTATGCTTTGCAGTTATACTTATCTTAGGATTTATTATCTATTCCATTACGCGTATCTACTCCCATGGGTGATTCTTTAGTATTAGATCGGGTGTTCAGATCTTGTGTTATGATTGTTAGCGATATTGATAGTCATGTGGATCTTATTATTCTGTATATGGTGGATTTTGATATAATTTTGGTCATTAACTTGTTATCCCACTATCATGAGATCATGGATTATTTTGTCAAGACCGTTACCTTAGCCATACCTAATGTACTCCTAATCGTGTGGCTGGGAGCAGTTAGCTATGAACTAATGGGGATTATTTTTTATGTTCGTTCTAAAAGGTTTATTTTGAGGGTTTGTGAGTTTTTTATCTCTTATACTTGTGATATCACTATAGAGAATCCATCGCTTGACTTTGTTCCTATAGCTTGTGAGTTTCTTAATGTATTCCCTACCGACCTGCCGGGTATTCCCCTATTGTGAGATTGAGTTTTTTATTGATCTCGAGCCTGCCACCCAACCTATTTCTATTGTACTTATCATATGGCTCCTACCTAGCTTAAGGAGATGAATTCTTAACTTTAGGATCTTTTTGGTAAGGGTTTTATTTGACCAAATATGTCTCCTTGGGGAGCTCCTATGTTGTTTGTGATAAAGAAAGACGGGTCCATGCATGTGCGTATTGATTATAGAAAACTTAATAAGGTGAGGATGAAGAACTGTTATCCTATTCCTCGCATTGATGATTTGTTTAACCAACTTTAGGGTGCATCGATGTTTTTTAAGATTTTTATTTAGATCAGGCTACCATCAGTTGAGTATTTAGGATGAGCATATCCTGAAGATAGATTTTAAGACACTGTATGGTCATTATGAGTTCTTCGTAATGTCACTTGGCTTGAACAATTACCTAGCCATATTTATAGATCTGATGAACTAAGTGTTCAAACCACTCAGCTAAGATTAAGGCAATTCTTGATTTGGATAGACCTATATCTCCTATTAAGGTTCATAGCTTTATTAGTTTGGCCAGTTGTTATAAGTGATTTGTCAAGCATTTTGCTATTATTTCAGTGCTTATGACTAGATTAACTAGGAAGAAGGTTCCTTTATGATGGTCTAAGGAGTGTGATTTGAGCTTTAGAAAGCTCAAAGATTTTCTTACTTCATCTTTTGTTTTAGCTCTTCCTATTAAGGGTGGGAGATCCATCATGTTTAGTGATGCTTTTGGTGTTGGTCTTAGTTGTGTGTTAATGCAGTAGGGTTCTATTATTGCTTATGCTTTGAGATAGCTTAGGGTTCATGAGCGAAACTGCCCCACTTATGATTTGGTGTTGGCGGTGGTAGTTTTTAAACTTAAGATTTGGAGGCATTTCTCTATGGCATGCATTGTGAGATTATCACCGATTATCGAAGTCTTCAGTATTTTATGACCCAAAGAGAGCTTAATACTAGACAGTATAGATGGATGGAGTTGCTTAAGGATTATGATATTTCCTTCTTGTATCACCCAGGCAAGGCTAATATGGTAGGAGATTCCTTGAGTAAGAAGATTATAAGTGTGGGTAGCGTGGCTTATATTTTAGTTTCTTATAGGTCATTATCATAGGACATTTAGTCCTTAGCTAACTTGATGGCTCAACATGATATTTCAAACCATAGGAGGATTCTTGCTAGTGTTGAGGTGAGGTTTTCATTGTTTGAGTAGATTTGGGATCATTAATTTAAGGATAGTAAGCTTCATTCATGGTTAGGTGTTGAGTGGTGAGTCCGAGAGGAATACTATAGATTTTGAGAGTGTTTTGCGATTTGATGGCAACATTTATATTCCAAGGATTGATGAGTTGATTTAGTTGACTCGTATGAGGCTCAAGCTCTATATATTATTTTCATCCATGTACAAAAGAGATATATAGAGATTTAAGATATCATTATTGGTTGAGTGGCATGAAGAGAGATATGGCAAACTTTGTAGCTCATTCCCTTTGTTGTCAGTAGGTAAAGGCCAAGCATTAGCATCTGGTGGTTTCATATAGAGATTTCCTGTTCTCGAGTAGAAGTGGTAGAGGATTACCATGGACTTCGTTATTGGTTTACCTCATACTTCTCATGGTTTTGATGGTATTTGGGTCATCGTGGAATGATTTACCAAGTTAGTGCTTTTTATTCCTACTCAAATATAATTTAGTACTGAGAGGTTAGTTCAAAACTATGTATATATGATAGTCCCTTTGCATGGGGTGCCCATATTAATTATTTAATACCGATTTTTCATGTTTATTTCTAGCTTTTGGAGAGCTTTTCAGAAGGAGTTGGATACTCAAGTGGATCTGAGTACAACCTTTCTCCACAAACTGATAGCCAATTTGAGAAAACTATTTAGGTTCTTAAGGATATGCTCTGAGACTGGGTTATGGATTTTGGAGGCCAGTGGGAGGAGAACTTATCCTTGGAAGAGTTTTCTTATAATAACAGTTATCATTCGAGTATTGAGATGGATCCATTTAAAGCTTTGTATGGTAGGAGATGTTGTTCTTCAATTGTATGGTTTGAGACTTCTAAGATACGACCCTGTGGTACTAATTTTCTTCAGGAGTCATTTGATAGAGTCAGGGTAATTCTGGACAGGCTGAGAGTAGCGCAAAGTAGATAGAAAGACTATATAGATTATAGGCTTCGTGCCTTGAGATTTTGAGTTGGTGATTGAGTATTCCTCTATGTACCACCCATGAAGGGTGTGATGAGGTTTAGGAGGAAATAGAAGCTTAGTCTTAGATATATTGGACCCTTAGAGATTTTTTACATAGTTGGTGAGATGGATTCTGAATTAGATTTACCTCTAGATTTTGCTATTGTCCATCGAATTTTCTATGTTTCTAAGTTGCGGCGATATATTCCTGATCCATCTTATGTTCTTCGATGGGACTTAGTCCAGTTGGATAAGCTGTTGACTTTTGTAGAGGAGGCTGAGCTCATTTTAGGTAGTGATGTCAAGTGGTTGCAGTCTATAAAGATTCTTATGGCTAACATTCAGAGGAGTCACCGCCCAGTAGAGGTGGCTACTTAGGTGATCAAAGTGAGATGCAAAACCAGTATCCGCACTTGTTTGAGACTTCAGGTACATCCTAATCCATAACTTTTACAGACAAAAGTTCTTTTAGTAGTGAATATTGTAATGATCCTTCAGGTTGTTTTCCCTATTTCCACTTATTTTCAATGTTAAAGATTTTTTATAGCTTCTCTTAGTCATTTATGACTTTCTAGAATAAATAGTTCGATTATCAAGTCATTTGGTTTTTAGAGGAATTTATATATTTAGAAGTCTTCGTTGGTTCCAAATGGCCACCGGGCTAAAACATTTATCAAATGACCTCGAATGCAAATTTTGACGACTCTAGAAGAATATGAATTTAGGCTAGGTGGACTCTTGGTTTGGGTGCCGAGGCACACAGGCTCAATTAGCCCTGTTCGTTGGAAAGTTAAGAAATTATAAATTAGGTATGGGACCCATATTTTATCAAAACAACCTCGAATAGAAATTTTGACTGCAAAATTAAATTTGGAACGTCGAATTTGGAGTGCTTACATAGTTCGTTTGTATACGAGATTTTGGATGAATCTCGAGGGCTCGATGGAGACTTTGGAAAATTTCCAAGTCTCAACTGTATCAAATATTTTTGGTGCATCGCAATCACGATGGAATTGGCCGCAATCGTGACTCCTTGACTAGTCCACCATACCGTAATCATGATAATGGGATATTACAATAGCAACTTCTAACCCTGTCTCCATATATGGGGATATCGAACATTGGGTTGCGATAGCAAGACCCGAGAACTTGGTAAGGGTATAAATACCAGATTTTAGCCCAATTTTTATCATTCTTCACCTATTATCCTAAGACAAAAACCCTAAAAGTGGAGATAGCTTAAAATTGGAGCCTGTGGGTGATTTGGGAGCTTGGTTAATGCTTGCTTATGCAATTATCTTCCGAATTGTTATAAGATTCCACCCTTTCTATGGTTGAATTTCTCCTTTTCATTTCTAAAAATCCCTAAACCTTGGAGGCTTGATTTTAGCCCTAATTAGCTCAAATTTCAACCACTTTAGAGAGTAATGACTCCTTGAACATGAGGTATCATTAGGTTAGTTTCAAAAATGTGATTTTCCATAAAAGGGACTCACATAGGATTTTGGGTGATTTTTGGACTTGAAGAACAATAGTGCAATATGGATATCATTATTCTTAGATTAATGTGTAGAATATGGTTTTGATAGTATCGCATCTTGCTGAAGCTTCTCAAAAGAGAAAGGTAGTGATTTAGCGGATCTTTGAGCTTTCTTAGGTATCGATATTGGCTAGGTTTTACCCCTTGGTAGATTGATCTAATTCATAGTATATTTATGATATTGTGTTAGATTTGGGATGGGTTTTAGGTGTTTGTATGATTAATTGTAATGCTTGGGTTAGTTGGACCATCTAGGCTATCCAAAAAATATAATTTAGGCATAATTGACCTAGTTGCTTATACTTTAGGTGAATTCCCTATCCTAGGGATAATTGAGGCTTGTTTAACATCTAAAAGTGGATTTAGATACCTTAAGCCTAGTTCAGGTAGAATTTTCCTAAAATGTAACTTCGGAGATTAGAAGTGGGCCCTTAACCCATCTTAGGCTAAGACGCATATTAGCCTGTGGAGACCTTTATACTCTTGTTAGATATTTGGAAATTCTTATTGAGATAAAATTCAAAAACCTTGTGACTTCGTTGATATTTTTGTTTATGCGAGGGTGAATGCCTATTCATTATGCTATTACTTATGCGATTGATGATACTATTGATTATGTTGATATATTGATAATTACATATTTGAGTCTGAAAGATGCATATGATATTAATGATATTTACCTGGTTCGAGTCTGGTGGATGATTCTGACTTTAATGATATATTTATCGATTTGAGTCCGACTATTGATTATATCTACCGATCCAGGTCTAGCTATTGATTATATATTTACTGATTTGAGTCTTGCTATTGATTATATTTACCGGTTCAAGTCCAACTACTGGTTATATATTTACCGGTTCGAGTCCGATTATTGATTAGATTTCTCAATTCAAGTCCAACTATTTATTATATATATATACCAATTTATGTTTGGATATGCATATTATGCTATGATGATGTACTTATTATGCTATGATGGCATTAGGGTGTGTGATTTATATTCTAGCTAAGTCAAAAAAGAGGAAATGGCTATAATGTGGTATGATATAAATGAATTCTAGTAAAATAATTATTAGTTGATAAGTGTTGATTAATTGATAAATGATGGATATGGAAAAACGTTGGTTGTAGTGTGTCATGACTTGGATGAATTCCAATTGTATTATGAGAGTGAATAAATAATGATGACGGGTTATTCTATCTTGTTTGTACATTCCAAGCTTTTGGGGATTGTGATAGGTTATTTACTTTCTTGCATTAATTGGCATATGGGAGCCAATTTTGCAGTTATGATTGCGTGTGATTGATGTTTTATGTTATGGTATGATATTATTTTGGTTTATTGGCCTATTTATGCACAATTATATTGGAGGTGATTCAGGTTTGTTTTTACCTTGGCTTAGTTATTTTATATTGCATTTGGTCATTTTTATATCATGATTAAGCTCAGTCGGCCAATGATCCCTACTGAGTACCCCTTGTTTTAGTACTCATACTACACTTCTATACCATTTTGGTATAGATCTAAGTACTAGTTGCCATCATTGACCAACATTCGTGCTACGTTGATATCCAGAGATAGGTTAGCTCTTGGAGGAAAAGTCATTTATTTCCTTCTATCTTACGTATGTCTAGTCTTTAGTTTCAAGAAAGATTGTATTGACTATTCTAGATACTTGGATTGTATTTATAGTTTCTCTTGTACTATCTCTACCAGGTCGTAGGATGGTGTTTATGTAGTGACTACCTTTCAACTATTTCTATTGCCTTACTTATTTCTTATGTTGGATTGGTTGTTTGGCCCTTTTATGGCATTTCCACCAAGTTTGCCCATTGTGTTTAGCTTTGATTTATGGTTTGTCTTACCAACTAGCAGGATTTTAGTAGGTGCTATCAAGATGATAAATTGGGTCATGAAAAATTAGTATCAGAGCCAGGTTTCACCTATATTATTAGTACAAGAGCAAGTGTCTAGTAGAGTTTTATGGATCGGAATTATGACATTTATCTTCTATCTTTAGGAGGCTATGGGATATTCTTAGAAGTTCTTCACTTGTTTTACTCATATCGTGCTAAGAGTTTGAGTTGGTTTATACAATATTCCTTTGATTTCACTCTTTCATGGATGGCCAGGACACGTGCTACCGCTACACAAGATGAGGTGCCTGAGATCAAGCCTAGGGTTCCTACTCCTATTCGTAGATGACCTAGAGTTCATGGAAAACCTAGATATGTGTCCCAACTAGGGGCCATGATAGTGGGACTTTACCTAACTTTATTCCCGCTCCTGATCTAGAGATTCTTCCGCCCTAGCCAGTAGTAGGCCAAGGACCAGCCTAGACTCTACTAGGGTTTATTTCTTCTTTAGTTCTTAAATATGCTTTGGTTTAGCTTTTTGGGATAGTTGGTTGTGCGTCACCTGATGGTGCAAAGTATACAGATCAGAGTGGTATTAAGGAAAAGGGCGCAACCTGTAGCTGAGGCTTCTAGAGTTGAGGTCCCTCCTGTGTTAGTGGTTGCTCAGCCGATAGTTGTTTTGTAGTGGTTGCCCAGCTTGCTATGTCTATTGAGGAGAAGAAGATGTTGGGTAGATTCTTTAGATTGTCTCCGTCTAGATTTTTGGTGCTCCAGGTGAGGATATATGTGAGTTGTTAATTACTTGTAAAGATAGGCTCCGTAATTTAGGCCTATTTAAGACTCGTAGTGTGGATTACACAATATTTCAGTTGGATTTGCTCGATATTAGTGGAGAGGTTATATGGATTCTAGACTAGTTTGATCTTATCCTTTGATATGGGCTCAGTATTCTGAGATGTTCTTGAAGAAGTATATGTCTTACAACCTTAGAGATCGCATGAGACATCAGTTTTCTAGATTAAAGAAGTGGACCATGACTTTTACGAAATATGAGGATCATTTCATGAATTGGCTAGGTATGTGACTTCTATTTTGGATATGAGTATAAGAGAGTTCATTGCTTTGTCAGAGGGTTGAGACTTCCATTTAGTATGTCTATTCAGAGCTTAGTAGTTGTGGGTAGGTCTTTTTCTGAGGTTTTAAATCATGCTCAATTGATTGAGGATATACATTATGAGGCCCAATAGGGCAACAATAAGAGGTCTAGATATCAGGGTAGTTTCAGTAGGAGCCGTGGTAGTTACTGATTTATAGGTCATAGTTATCATGGTGTGTACTCTCCGCATCCATCCTATTAGCCTCAGAGTTAGCCCAGTTGACTAATTCAGATAGCTCTTTAGATTATTGATGGAGGTTAGTCTAGTGCTAGTGATCGTCCTGGTTAGGTTGGCGATCAGTCTTTGAGGGGTTCACTTTTTCGCTATTCTAGTCATAGTGGTTACTCTAGGTTGGCTAAATTTGTTGGTTTTGGTTCATCTTAGTGACCATGTTATCATTGTGGATCTTTTGGTCATTATTCTCTTAAGTCCCTAGTAGTGGGGCAATTGTTGCTTCAGTTCAGAGTATTCACCCTATTATAGCAGTTAATCCCTCAGCTAAAGGTGATTCTCAGGGTCGTAAGGGTGGTTTCTAGGATATTCGAGGAGGTTCTAAGGTAGGCAGAGAGGAGGTTGGTCAGGAGCCCATCCATGTAGTGGGTGTGGTCAGTTATATACAGTACCTGCTAGACCCACGGTTGAATCTGTGGATATTGTTATAATAGGTATGATTTTAGTGTGCCATTAGTTAGAACTTACTTTATTTGATATGGGATCCACTTATTCTTATGTTATTTCTTAATTTGCTTCTTGATTGAAGTTATCTTGGGGTTTATTATTTGTGCCATTACATATATCTAATCTCATGGGCGATCCATTAGTAGTGGATTAGGTGTTCAGATCCTGTGTTATGACTATTAGAGATATTGATACTCATGCGGATCTTATTATTCTAGATATGGTGGATTTTGATGTGATTTTGGGCATGGACTGGTTATCCCACTATCATGCAGTCATGGATTATTTTTTCAAGACTATTACCTCAGCCATGTAGGGCTCATTGCCAATCGTCTGGCAGAGGGAGTTTAGTCGACAAGGATTATTTCTTATGTTCATTCAAGGAGGCTTTTTTTTAGGGATTACGAGTCTTATCTCTCTTATATTTGTAAGACCACTATAGAGAGTCCATCCCTTGGCATATTCCTATAGATTGTGAGTTTCCTGATGTGTTACCTACTAACCTACCTAGTATTTCCCCTTTCCCTAAGATTGAGTTTGCTATGGATCTCAAGCCTGGAACCTGACCTTTTTCTATGGCACCTCATCGCATAGCTTATGCTGAGCTTAAGGTGTTGGATTCTTAGCTTTAGGAAGTGTTTTATTAGACTGAGTGTGTCTTCTTTGGGAGATCTTGTATTGTTTGTAAAGAATAAAAATGGTTCTAAGCATATGTGCATTGAATATAGGCAACTTAATAAGGTGATGGTGATGAACGTTATCCGACGTCTCACACTAATGATTTATTTGACCAGCTTTAGTCTGCAACATGTTTTTTAAGATTAATTTGAGATTGGGTTACCATCAGTTGAGGATTCAGGTTGAGGATATGGTCATTATGAGTTCTTGGTAATGTCATTTGGCTTGACTAATACCCCAGTCGTATTTGTGGAATTGATGAACCTAGTTTCTAACCTTATTAGGATTCCTTTGTGATTCTGTTCATTGATGAAATCCTTGTGTATTCGAAGAGTAGAGAGAAACACGTGCAACATTTAAGGATTGTGCTCCAGAATTTACGACATCATATGTTTTTTGCCAAGTTTTCTAAGTGTGAGTTTTGGCTTAATTCAGTGACATTCCTTGGACATGTGGTGTCTAAGGATGGTATTATAGTATACCTAGCCAAAGCTGAGGTGATTCTTGATTGGGATAGACCTACATCTCCTTCTGAGGTTCGTAGATTTATTGTTTTGGCTGATTATTATAGATAATTCATTAAGGGTTTTGCTACTATTTTAGCGCCTATGAGTAGATTTACTCGGAAGGAGGTTACTTTATGATAGTCCGAGGAGTATGAGTTGAGCTTTTGAAATCTCAAGGACTTTTTTACTTCATCTCTTGTTTTATCTCTTCCTGTTGAGGGTAAAGAATTCACCATGTTTTATGATGCTTTTGGTATTGGTATTGGTTGTGTATTGATGCAGCAGGGTCGTGTTATTTCTTATGCTTTGAGACAGCATGAGGCTCATAAGCGCAACTACCCTACTCATGATTTGGAGTTTGCAGTGGTAGGTTTTGTGCTTATGATTTAGAGGCATTATCTCTATACCATTCATTGTGAGACTTCCTTCGATCATTGCAGTATTCAACATCTTATGACCCAAAGAGATCTTAATGCAATGCAACATAGAAGGATAGAGTTGCTCAAGGATTATAATATTTCCATTTTGTATCACTCGAGCAAGGATAATGTGATGGCAGATGTCTTGAGTTGAAAGATTGTGAGTATGGGTAGCTTGGGTTATATTTCAGTTTCTCAGAGGCTGTGGCATAGGACATTTAGTCTTTAGCCAACTTGATGGTTCGGCTTGATATTTAAGACCCTAGGAGGATTCTTTCTAGTGTTGAGGCAAGGTCTTCTCTGTTTGAGCAGATTTGGGATTGTCAGTTTGAGGATAGTAAGCTTTCTTTCCCTCATGATCAAGTTTTGAGTGGTGAGTATGAGAGGAACACCATAGATTCTGAGGGTGTTTTATAATATTTTGGCCGTATTTATGTTCCAAAGATAGATGACTTGAAACAGTTGATTCTACATGAGGCTCATAGCTCTAGATATCTATTCATCTTGGAACAACTAAGATATTTAGAGATTTGAGACAACATTATTAGTGGAGTGGCATGAAGTGAGACGTGGCAGAATTTGTAGCTCGTTACCTTTATTGTCAGTAGGTGAAGGTCGAGCATTAGCATCCAGGTGGTTTGATTCAGAGATTGCCTATTCCTGAGTGGAAGAGGGAGCGAATTATCATGGACTTTATTAGTGTCTTACCCCATACTTCTCATTGTTTTGATGGTATTTAGGGCATCGTGGATCGGCTGACCTATTTAATGCATTTCATCCCTATTTAGATATCCATCAGTACTTAGAGGTTATCTCGCATCTATGTGCATGATATAGTCCATCTGTATGTGGTGCCTATAACGCCCCGAATCTAGTACCTTGAATGCTACACGGTGCTCATAACCTCGAAGGACCATAAGCTAACCCATGACTGATATCTGTAACTAAGCAGTAAATAATATACTTTAAATATGTGAAATGGAAGTTGTAAGGCCATAAGGTTCAAAACTGAACTAATACTGAATATAAAACAATGTCTGGAGTAGGGTATCATAATACCCAAATCTAAAATAAATTGTCTGAAACATGTTGTAGTCTAAAAGCCTCTAAACTGTCTGAAAGTTGTGGAGTTGATGGGACATATCCCAAACTAACTCCAAACTACTGAAATAATAAAGTAATAAAATAATCATGTTATCCTCGAATGATGAGGACTCACTGTTAGTCTGGCTGCTAAGCGTTTAATCTACTAAGGATGCTCAGGAGCTCGTACTTCTAAACCTATAGTATAAAACACCATAGCACAAATATGTTAGTAGGCTTAAATGTACTGGTATGAAAATGAGGTAGGCTAAATGTAATGGTTCATATGCATGAACAATACTAACTGACTTAATAACATGAATGTGAGGATATATGCATGAATACATAACTGTAACTGAGATCGTGATAACGCTGACTCATGAATTCTGATAACGTGGATTTAATGATATTTGAGTACTAATACTGGGATACTAAATCACTGAGTCTATTGAGTACTGAGTAACTGATGTCATATTACAGATAAAGGAATGACTATTTCTGACAGTCCTGATTCTGATGGAACTAGCTGAATTTCATACTGAGCTGAACGACTGTGTGTGATAGTACTGAAATCTGTAGAATTAAACTGAGTTCTAATACTGAGGCTAGATCTGAAACTGAGACTGTGGGAGATAATCATCTAACTGACATGCCCCGAAACTGAACTGGTGGGTTCCAACCTATAACCCCAGCTGGAAGGGTGTCAGTATCATACCACGGGTAACGACAAGCTGTGAGTAAACCCTCTATGACAGGGAGCTGTTCCATCAATTCCTTCTAAAAGGAAAACTCAAATGAGATGTGTATAGTACCTGGACTCGTAGGGGTACATCTCAACCTACGTTGGCTATGTAGTTCTGGAACGTGGGGATTGATACTAAGGATCACACTCTCTACTGGCTAACAGTGTGTGTCCTCATCCCTGGGTTCACTCGGTGCTGAGTCCTACTCCCAACTGAATAGACACTGAATTGATTATACTGAACTAAACTGTTACTGATCATATTATATAACTGATTTAAACTGAGTTCACTAAGTTCTATTAATTGATGGAATACTATTGAGATCCGATAACTGACTGGGATTGCATAGATTGCGAAAATTACAGATATTACTGATATTACTGAAATCACTGAAGTCACTAGGATTACTGAGTATGACTATACTAATACTGAATTTACTGAGTTTTCCTGAGTCATGACACTGACTGAATTCTAAGGATCAAGGCTTCACTGAGAGTATCGTGAAAACATGACAATGGCTCTAGGCACAAAGCTAAATTGTCAGGCACAAGTACCCCAGGACTCCATAACATAAAACTAACAGGATGTGACTTTTCTTGAACACATGACCAATATCAACAATTCATAATACATTAATTTGGGGATTTCATGAAGCATATGGTTATCATAGTCTTGTACATGAATCGAATTGCATATAAACATGTCATACTTTCATCAACCTAATCTCATGGACATTTCCTCAACCATTTATAATGCACACAATATCATGGAAGTCATTCTTGGTCATAGGGTAAAGCATATATTTATCACTTGGGTCACAATTAAGCTATAATGCATAATTTCTATTCTCTTAGGCATTTTATCAAACACCTAGGATGCATGACTTATTCAAACACCTAGGATGCATGACTTAGGGCATAGGAATGACCATCAAATTAATACAACAAAACTTCATATTTCAACTCAATTTCACATGTTTTAGACCACATACTAGCATAGGTTCATGAACAACACATAAACATTTCAACTTGGGAATCACACAACCATAATCACATGAATATAATCAACCCACAACAAAATACTCACAATACAAGATTTAAAACTTGATTCGTGGGCTTCATGTATGAAAGAAATCCATGAATGAACACTGTGCATACCTTAGTTCTTGATTCTATGAAGATTGGTGGAGAGATTCTCAAATTTGAGTATTTAATTTCAATCCCCAATTGAAAACCCTAGCTTGTTCTTGAGAGAAACTTGAGAGAAATACTCTATTTTGGGTGAAATATGGTTGCATCACGTATTATTGGGTTTATATAGGGATGGGAAATTAACCCTTTTAACCTTGGACGTGTCTTATAAATTTTGTGAAAATTTTCCCGATCTGGACCCCTGGCACTATGCGGTGCTATCGTGCCGTGTCACTGGGATTTGACAACTGGGAAATTAGACGATGGCACAATGCGGGGACATCGCAGAGCTTTACTGGAATTTGACAATTGGGATATAGGGGCCCTCCAAGATACGGTAAAATCACGGAGTCTTACTGAAAATTGACGAATGTCATTTTGGCTTATGGCGCGACTCGCCACTGACTGAGATGAAAGTGTTTTATGACTGAAACTTAAAATAGTCATAACTTCTTATCAGGTTATCGGATTTAGATGAATCTTATATCGATGGAAAGATTATTGAATTTCCCACATGACAAAAAGTAAAAATCTTGAAAATACCATAAGTATAAAAGTGTATTCATATTTAAAACAAGCTTTTGACATTTTTGGGATGAATTTAAGCTAGGTAGAAGTGTGGGGTATTATAGTGCCCATATATATTTTTTCATACCTAGATTTCATCTTAACGTCTAGATTTTGGAGTGCATTTTAGGAGGAGTTGGGTACTTAGATGATTCTGAGTACAGCCTTTCATCCGCAGACCAATGGCCAGTTTGATCAAATTATTTAGGTACTTAAGGATATGCTCTGAGCCTGTGTTATGAATTTCAGAGGCCAATAGGATCATTTAGCTTTGGTAGAGTTTTCTTATAGAAACGATTATCATTCGAGTACTGAGATGGTGATATTTGAGGCTTTGTATGGTAGGAGATGTCGTTCTCTGATTGGATGGTCTGAGACTTTTGAGATTTGACCTTGTGGTACTGATTTGTCTCGTGAGTCATTAGATAGAGTTGGGGTGATTCAGAATAAGTGAAAAAAAGCTCAAAGTAGGCAGAAGGCCTATGCAGACTGTAGGCTTTTTGCCTTGATATTTGGAGTTGCTGATCGAGTATTCTTCCATGTATTATCCATACAGGGTGTGATGAGGTTGGGGAGAAAGGAAAAGCTTAGTCCTAGATATATTGGACCCTTTGAGATTCTTCGCACATTAGGTGAATGGCTTATGAGTTAACTTTACCTCCATATTTGGTTGTTGTTCTTCAAATTTTCCATATTTCTATGTTGCAGTGATATATTCTTAATCCATATCATGTGCTTAAATGGGATTCAATCTAGTTGGTTGAGCGGTAGGCCTTCGTTGTAGAGAGCAAGCTTATTTTAGCTAGTGGTGTTAGGCAGTTGTGCACTAGAGAGATTTCTATAGTTAAGGTTCAGGGAGGGCACCGCCTAGTAGAGAAGACTACTTGGGAGATCGAAGCAAGATGCAAACTCAATATGCTTACCTGTTTGAGACTTCAGGTACATCCTAATCCATAACTTTAGCTGACGAAAGTTCCTTTAGTAGTGGATATTGTAATGAAATTTCAGGTCATTTTCCATATTTTTTTGATTATTTTTTCCATTAGAGATTTTCTATAACTACCCTAAGTCATTTATGTCTTGCTGGAACTGACAGCTCAGTTATCAGGTAGTTTTTTGGTTTCTAAAGTCATTTCCCTGTTTAGAAGTCTTTGTTGGTTCCAAATGGTCACTGGGAAACAACATTAGTTAAATGGCCTCAAATGTAAATTATTGATTGTTTCAATAGCTCTGGAATATTGATTATAGTACATGTGGAGTCTTGGTTTGGGTCCCGAGGCACCCGTGCTCATTTTGACCTATTTGTTGGAAAGTTAAGAAATTATAAATTAGATGTACGGCACATATTTTATTGAATGACCTTAGATGGAAATTTCAACTGTACCATTCAATACAAAACATCAAATTTGGTGTGGTTTCATAGTTTGTTGGAGTATATGGGATCCCATATAAATCCCGAGGGCTTGGCAGAGTCTTGGAAGATTTCAAGTATTAGTTGTCTCTCATGTTTCTGGTGCATCACAATCACGATGGCTTTGGCTGCGATCGTGACTTCTTGACCAGTTCGTCAGGACACGATCGTAATAAGTAGATGTCGCAATAGTGACTTCTGACCCGATCGTCATGTATGGTGATTAAGAACACCGAGTCACAATAGCAAGATCCGACGACCTGGTAAGGGTATAAATACCCCGTTTTAGCCTCATTTTGCTCAATCTCCACCCATTCTCTTGAGACTAAAACCCTAAAAAGAGAGATAGGTTAAAGTTGGATCTTTTGGGAGATTTGGGACCTTGACTAACGCTTGTTTATGCAATTATCCTTCGAATTATGGTAAGATTCCACCCTTTATATGGTTGATTTTCTACTTTTCATTTCTAAAAAATCTCAAAACCTTGGAGGTTTGATTTTAGCTCCAAATTAGCTCGAATTTCACCCATTTTAGAGGGTTATGAATCCATAAGCATGAGGGATCGTTAGGTTGGTTTTGAAAATATGATTTTCCATAAATGAGACCCACATAGGATTTTGGGTGATATTTGGAACCAAAGAATAATAGTGCAATATGGATATCATTATTCTCGTATTGATGTGTAGATTGTGGTTTTGATAGTTTGGAATCTTGCGGAAGCTTCTCGAAATGGAAAAGCGGTAATTTAGTGGATCTTTGAGCTTTATTTGGCGTTGAGGTAGGCTAGGTTTTACCCCTTTTTTGATTGAGCTAATTCAAAGTATGTATATGATATTGTATTAGATTTGGGATGGGTTTTATTTTTGGTATGATGAATTGTAATGATTGGGTTAGTTGGACCATTTAAGTTATTAGAAAATTATAATTTAGGCATAATTAGCCTAGTTACTTAAATTTTAGGTGAACTACCTATCTTTGGGATAATTGAGGCTTGTTTGATATCTAAAAGTGGATTAAGATACCTTAAGCCTAGTTCGGGTAGAATTTGCCTAAAATGTAACTTCGAGGATCAGAAGTGGGCCCTTGACTCACCTTAGGCTAAATGCATGTTATCTTACCTTTATATGCTTGTTAGATCACGAAAATTCTTATTGAGGTAATATTGAGAAACCTTGAGACTTGACGGATATGTTAGTTGATGTGAGAGTGGATGCCTTTTTATTATACTATTACTTATGATATGGATGATACCTATGATTATGTTGATATATTGATAATTACTGGTTCGAGTACGAAATATGCATATGTTATTGATGATATTTACCCAGTTTGAGTTTGGAGGATTATTATGACATTGATGATATAATTATCAATTGGAGTCCGGCTATTGATTATATTTATCGGTTCAAGTCCGGCATTTGATTATATATTTACCGGTTCAAGTCAGGCTATTGATTATATATTTATCAGTTTGAGTTTGTCTATTAATTACATTTGTCTGATACAAGATAAAAATACAAAAAAGGAAACAACACAAAAATAAAGAAAACACACCAAATACGAAATAACTAAAAAGAAGGAAACTAAAAAATGGAACGGTAAAGTAAAAGATAGATATATTAACATAAATCAATAATGAGAGGTCAACCAAAGGGTATATTAAACCCTAAGACCTTCATATAAACTATCGATAACACCAACTTCTTATGAGGACACAAACGGAAATGGATTCCCGAGCACCCATGTTTCTCACAATCAAAGAAACTCCCAACAAGTTTCAATAAAGACACTCGCAAGTGTATCTCAATTCATCATTCATCAACTAAGCCTAAAATGAAAGGAGACCTAGCTATTTATCGTCCAAAAGTCCTTTATTACATCTTGGGCCCAAAAGTGACCCTAAATGCTACTTGGGCCCAAAAGTGACCCAAGATCCAAAACAATACAAATGGTGCCTAGTCTCTCTCGAAGCCTAGGCTATCATCCAAATACGGTGTTGCTCAGTATTTCCTCAGAGAATATCATGAAATTTAGCTTCTCCCATTCTCCAAGCTATCCTATAATTACGTATCTGATCCCTTAGAATAACCAAGTCATGGATCCATATATGTGATACTTGAAGTATAGATCCCGAAAGAGTGGATACAAGAGTGAAGCCAATTCTTCTTGTATCATCCTCCCTTTCTTGAAAAGGATTCGTCCTCAAATCCAACTCTTTCATAGTTTTATCGTCATACTTTCCAAGCTTAGAATCCTTTTGCATGAGCTTTGATAGGCCTTTAAAATAATTTTCATAAGTCTTTCTCCTCGCATCTTCCTTTTAGATTGCTTGTTCATGAATATGTACAAATGAAGGAGTGATACAAGGAAAAATGATAGTATCATGATTAATGAGCCTAATGTGGGAAAAGTTGCTACAAATTTGGATTTGGATTGGTTGATCAATGTCTTGTGGATCGTGGTTAGTATTTTTTTTGGCTGAGGAAATATGTTCTTAAGGTATTGGGGTACAATTTTGATGGTTGAACCTTGGTGTTAGGTTAATGAGTCGTTTCGCTATGTTTTCCAATATATCTTCAATTTGTGTCATGGATCCATTTATTTTATCAAAAGTTCATTGCATCCCCATGGGATCTTCCATAAGGGTATCAATGGTTGCTTCACCCATGTCTCTTAGTCTATGGTAGAGAGGAGATGAAGCAACTATGAATGACTCATTTAAAAAAAGGTAAGGGCTTTGAATTCAAGAATCAAAATAAGAAAGAAACAAATCAAAAATGACAAAACAAACAAAGAAATATAACCCGAGAGACTTGAATTCGAGATTTTAATAAGAAACCAAAGATAAAATAAAGAAAATACACAAGAAATTAAGACACAAAAGAAGAACAAACAAGAATGATGTTTAAGAATGAAGAAAATGAAACTAGAATTCAAACCTTGAGCAATGGAGTTTTTAGAGCTATGAGATGTGTTTAGGACTCGGATTTGATGTTGAGAAGAGGTTGATAAGCTTGGATTGGTTTTGTTAGGGGGATACTTTGGATGACAATTCAAGAGTTTTTGTACTCTTCAATTTGAATTTTCAAACTCAAGAAGCTTGAATTTCTTGTGGTCCTCGCCCCCCCCCCCCCCCCCCATACTCTCCTTTGTCTTCTCTTTCGGAATATTTCTTTTTGATGCCTTTTGATTCTTTTCCCTTTTGGGGATATTGGAATATTACCACGAATAAACAAGTACAAAACTTTTTTCTTGGATATTTTTGGATCAAACACCTTCTTTTGGATGAACTTTTAAGATGAATATAACAATCTCCTCAAGAACACTAAGAATATCAATCTTTCTAACTTTTGAAACAATGATCATAATGCGATGAAATTTTGAACCTCAATCTTCTAAACACATTCCAAACATCAATTTGTTCAATTTCTCAACCAAAAATTCTAGATCTCGAACTCACCTCACTTTCTTCAAGTTCAAGCCCACAACAATGGTAGAACACTCAAATCAACTCCAATTTACCTCAAATTCGAACCCTAGACTCCTAAAGTGTTAGAGAACAAGAATATCATACTAAAAACACAAGAAAATAACAAAATCAAAGAGTCAAATTTTGACCTAAGGTCAAAAACGTGAATAGTAATTTTTTGTGATTTTTTGATTTGTCAACACAACGAGACCCAAGATTGACTTTGTGGGAATAAAATCAAGCTCGGGTCTGATATCAAATGATATGAGATGAAAATAGGAAAATGGTAACAACACTAAAACAAAGAAAACACACTAAATACAAAATCACAAGAAAACAAGAAAACTAGAAAGTGGAACAATAAAGTGAAAGATAGATATATTGACATAAATCGATAATGGGAGGACAACCAAAGGGTATATTAAACCCTAAGACCTTCCTATCAACTATTGATAACACCAAACCCTTATGAGGACACAAATGAAAATGGATTCCTGAGCAATGATACGATATGAAAATACAAAAAATGTAAACGACATGAAAACAAAGAAAACACAATAAATACGAAATCACAAAAAACAAGGAAACTAGAGAATGGAACGTTAAAGTAAAAGGTAGATAGATTGACATAAATCGATAATGAGAGGACAACCAAAGGGTATATTAAACCCTAATACCTTCGTATCAACTATCGATAACACCAGCCTCTTATGAGGACACAAATAGAAATGAATTCCCAAGAACCCACATTTCTCACAATCAAAGAAACTCCCAACAAGTTTCAATAAATACAATCACAAGTGTATCGCAATTCATCATTCATCAACTAAGCCTAAAATAAAAAGGGTCCTAGCTATTTATAGGCTAAAAGGCCTTTATTACAATTTAGGCCCAAAAGTGACCCTAAATGCAACTTGGGCCCAAAAGTGACCCAAGAGACAAGAAAATGAAAATGACTCCTAGTCTTTATCAAAGCCCAAGATAACATCCAAATGTGCTGTTGCTCAATATTTCCTCAGAGAATATCATGAAATTTAGCTTCTCCTATACTCCAATCTATCTTTCAATAATGTATTTGCTCCGTTAGAACAACCAAGTCATGGATCCATAGATGTGATCCTTGACGTGTATATCCCGAAAGAGTGTATACAAGAGTGAAGCCAATTCATCTTGTATCATTCTTAGTTCAAGTATGGCTATTGATTAGATATACCGATTTGAGTATGGATATACATATTATGCTATGATGATATACTTATTTATGATATGATGACATTGGGTATGAGATTGATAATCTAGCTAAGTCAAAAATGAGGAAAGTGTTATAATGTGGTATGATCTAAATAGATTCTAGTGAAATAATGTTTAGTTGATAAATGTTAATTAATTGACAAATAATGAATATGGACAAGAAATAGTTCTAGTGTGGCATCACTTGGGTGAATTACAATTGTATTATGAGAGTTGATAAATGATAGTGGTAGGTTATTCTATCTTGTTTGTAACTTCCATGATAATGAGGCTTGTGATGGGTTATTTACTTTTTCCACACTAATTGGCGTATGGGAGCCAATTTTGTAGTTTTGATTGTGTGTGATTGATATTTTATGATATGTTATGCTATTATTTTGGTTTATTTACCTATTTATGTACAATAATGTTAGAGGTGATTCAAATTCATGTAACACCCCAGGAGTACACCCTGGATGCCACACGGTGCCTATGGTAACAAGTGACCACAAGCTAACCCATGATACTAGTACCTGCCTTAAGCACTTTGTATAACTGATATAAAAAGATCATATGCAGACTTAAAAATGCCATGAGTTTTTAAAACGTAGTTCTGATAATGTCTGTAAAAAATACTAACAACACTGATAAAATGTCTAATGATAACAACTGAAAACTAACTAACTATCTATACCAGTTTGAAAAGCCTCTACTGACTGACTATGGAGCTGATTAGACAAACCACCAACTAACTCTGATTGAATAGAAAATAATAAAATAATAAGGTTAACTAAGATAGATAAACCATGTCCTTAAAGTATGAGGACTCACCACTACTATTGTTGATGATGCACTGAAAAGTCTAAGTATGATCGAGAATCCAGGTGTCTGAGCTTATGTATAAGACATCATAGCATAAGAAATGAGTATACTATCAGTACTTTGAATGTACTGGTGTTCTAAATAAGTTTAGAGTGATATGCATGGGTTCATATGCATAAGTAACAACTATTTGAATGTATAGCATAAGGCACTGAGTAAGAATGCATGTACAATGTAAAGACTGAGAGTGCATGACCAAGCATAAATCAAGTTCTGAAATAGTCTGTAAACTAAAATACTAAAATCTAGTAACTAAATAACTTATAAACTATATGATATGGTCAGGCAAGACTGAAATGAATTCTAAACTAATTACTAAAACTAAAACTATAGGAGGTCTCATCTAACCAACGTGCCCTAGTCTGAGTTGATAAGGGTCAAACCTGTGACCCCAGTTGGAAGGGTGCTAGTACCGTACCACATGTACTAACAATGGCTAAAAAGTCAGTCCTAAACTGATAGGTGACCCCTGAGATCAGTCCTAAACTGATGAGTGATCCCTAAGAGTGTCATTCCTAAGCTGGTGGCTGAAATATCATAACCTATACTGGTTATGTTGTTCTAGAACTTAGGAATTACTTCTAAGGACCCAGTCCTAGCTTATGGGTGAACCCCCATTCCTAGGTTCGCTCGGTGTTAAATTTTACTCCCAACTAAACTGACACTAATTATTGTACGGAACTAAGCTTAACTGAACCCACAACTGACCGTATTAACTGACTGGATGATATTTCTCAGGGTATGATAGAAATCATTTTGTATATACCGAAAACTAGGTAAACAGCTAAATTTTGAGTATTCATAACCCTCATGACTCGATAGCAATAACAACCGATTCATACTAAAGCTTTAAGGACAAGATAAGTAGTCATTATTCAAAACCCAATCATCTAGGTATTTTATCAAATACATGGGAGACATGAATTTAAACATAGGAATACCTTTAAACATGATGAGATAGCATGATCACATGACAAAATCATAAACTAAGGATTTATTCTGAATTCTCATAAACATGATATGGAAACCACCATATTTAAAATATTCTATAATACATTCCACTTGAAACAATTTATAATCTTTAACTTGAAATTTAAATGGTAAGAAATTCATGGACTTAAGCATAGGAATGAGTGAAATATGTCGTAATAGCATAATTACAATACTAAAACCATACTTAGGGATTTAACAGTGAAATTTCATGCTTCAAATGTGTAAGGGTTGCTTTCAATGAAAATAGATAGTAAACATCAGGTATAATCAGAATTCATAAAATCTTCATGGATATAAATCATTATAAATATGTAATTTCATTATTTAAAACATAAAAGATGGATTCTTGGACTCCATGGGAGAAAAGGGCCCATGGATGAACATCGAACATACCTTGGAGCTTTAAATCTTGAAAGAGAATTTGACTTTTCTTAAACGTTCTCGACTTGGGAATCTTAAACTCTAGATTTTATTAAAGGAGGTCTTGAATCTTGTTCTTGGGGAATGATCTTGAATGGAAACCCTAATCTTGATGTTGATAGTGAATGGGGAGTTTTTGGTATCTAAAACTGATAAGTGATGGCTAATAATGCATAAAAATGCTTTAAGTCGTGGGAGGGGTAAGGTTTGAGGTGAGGAAAAGACCAAAATACCCTAACTAAACTAATTCATAATTGCTGAAATTTTCAGTTGACGACTTGGGTTGATAAGTCGTGACTTAGGTGACAGCTTATCACCTCAAGTAGTCACTTGGAAGCTGAATTTGATGAGTTTCTAGTTGGGCTGACAACTTAGGCTGATAGGTTGTCACTTGGAAGTTGATATTGATGGAATTCTATTTAAGGTTGATGACTTGGGCTAATAAGTGATCACTTATTTGACGGCTTATCAACTCAGGTCATCACTTTGTTGATAGACGAACATGATGAAGTAAAATGAGTATAACTTTCCACTGCGATATTGGATTAAGGTGAAAAAATGTGCTAGAAAGAAGATTCAAAGATCTTTCTTTTGATATATAGTAGTTCACGTACCTATTATGTACAAGGAGTAATGGTCATTGAAAGTTTACCCAAGCTGAAATATTCGCTAAAACTTAACCAATAGAAGAATTCTTAACTAGTGTTTGAGTTAAGAGATTTTTTTGACCTCGAATAATATAAAAGGACATTTACACACTATATAATTGATCATCACTAATATATATACATAAAATCATTGGGTTAAAGTCTGTATACTTAAGAACCATAGTTTTAATTCTAGCCCAAAATGTGGGGTGTTACATTATGTAACGCCCCGAGTTTGGTACTCGGAATGCCACACAGTGCTCATGACCCCAAAGGACCATAAGATAACCCATGACTGATATCTGTACCTGTACACTACATAATACACTGTATAAATATGGAAATAATGGCTGAAAGGCCATAAGGTTCAAAGATCTGATGAAACATAACATCTAAAGATATAGTATATCAATACTAAAACAACTGAAATAACTGTCCTGAACATGCTAGTTTGAATGCCTCTAAACTGTCTGAATAAGGAATTGATGGGACATGTCCCCAACTAACTCCAACTACTAAAATAAATTAATTAATAAGATAATAAAGTAATGGTCATGTCCTCGAACGATGAGGACTCACTACTAACTTTGACTGCCGAGACTGGAATACTACTGATAATACAAAGCTCGTACTTTTGAACCTATGGCATAAAACACCATAGCGCAAATGTGTCAGTATGATTGAATGTACTGGTGTGCATATGAGGTAGGCTGAATGCAAAGGGTTTACATGCATGAACTATACTAACTGACTAAATAACATGAACGTGAGAATACATACATGAATACATAATAACTGTAACTGAGTTCATGATAACATGATTACTAAATCTGAGTACTAATAACATGAGATACTGATAACTGTATAACTAAAATAACTAATACTAAGAGACTATATCTGACAGTCTAGTTTCTGATGGAACTAGTTGAGTTCCATTCTGTTCTGAGTTGATTGTAGCTGACAGTCCTGAATTATGTATAACTATCTGAGTTCTATTACTGAGACTGAATGACTGTATCTGATAGTTCTGATATGTAATTGAAATTGTGGGAAGTAGTAATCTAACTGACATACCCCATATAACACCATATAGCTGAGTTGGGATCTAATCTGTAACCCGAATTGGAAAGGTGTCAATGCCGCACCACTAGTAAGGACAATCTGTGATTAACCCTCATATAATAGGTAACAAGTACGAATGGTGGGAACCCTTATATAACAGGTTAAGCCACCTTATCTACCCTTATATAATAGGTTATGATATCTTAACCTACACTAGATACGTAGTTCTGGAATGCAAGGATTGCTTCTAAGAATCACACCCTCATATAAAAGATGGGTTTCCATCCTTGGGTTCGCTTAGTGCTAACTTCTACTCCCATCTAAATAGACAATGAACATGATTAACTAAACTGACTGGACTGAGTTAACTGAATTTCTATAGACTGACAAAATGCTACAGAGATCTAATAATTGTCTAAGATTTCTAAGATTACTGGATTACTGAGCTTTTTTGAGTCACATGACTGACGGAGTTCTATGAATTATGGCTTGACTGAGGATATTGTGAAAACATGACACTAGATCTAGGCACACAGCTATATCTTTTTGGTACAAGTACCCCAGGACTCGATAGAAAGAAATTAACAAAGCATAACTTTCTTGAATACATGACCAACATCAACAATCTATAATATAATAAGTTGGAAATTTCATGAAGTACAAGTTCTAAAGCACCACAAGGGCTGCACATGTATCCAAAAATTCACTGACTAAGACATTTCATCAAATATTTGACATGCATAAACTTGTACATGAATGGGGATTTCATATTATCACACTAATATGAAAATTTTCTTTCACATAGGTATTTAATCAAACACATGGGGAGCATACTTTAGTTATACCATCATCAATGCATCTAATTATCATGGTTGCATAAATAAATTTGCAAATTTGAAGGGCATATCATGATTATTATGCAAATCATCATATACTAGGGTCAATCATTGGAATATGTAATTTAAAACATGAATCAAAACCCAACAACATCATGAACATAAATTTCAATTCAATTTAAATCATGAACATTCATAAATACACAAATCTTGGATTTTGAAAAGAGATTCTTGAGCTTCATAGGTGACAGAGACCCATGAATCAACACATGACATACCTTGATTGTGAGTTTCTGGAAGTTCTTGAACTTGAAAAATATGAATCTCTTAGTTTCTTGAAGAACAGTTTGGATCTTGTCCTTGGAGATTATCTTTGAGAAAACACCCTAATTTGATGTTGTAGATGGATAATGAACATATGAGCCTTGGTATGACATAACTAGGTATAAATGTGGTGGTAAAAGATCAAAAATCCCTATTTAAAAATAACTTAAAATAGTTGAACAAAATATATCCCCCTTGAGAACATTCGTTCTTGAATAAGACTGAGTGAGAGAGGAGAAGATAAACTGACGTACATGCTGAACATGAATAAGTTGAACATAATCTCATGACTAACATCACTGATAACTGAGTATATCATACCAAACATGCATATTGATGCATGTGTAACTGTTTCATGAATGCATGACTGAGTATTCTAATGAACTAAGTTTCTCACAATCAGAATGCATGTTTGATGCATGATTATATTACTGAACTGATGAATGCATAACTGAATAGCTATGGTATGTAATACCATGTTCATAATGGAATTCTGAACATGAAACTGAATAAGCTTAAGGAGAACTGTTACCTTGAGCTTGATTTAAGTTAGCAGAAAGAGGTTAGGATACTTGGTACGTATGTCTACTTATGCTTCCCAAGTAGCTCCCTGAATGGAATGATTTCTCAAAGAACTTTGGCTAGAGGGACTTCTTTGTTCCTTAGTCTACAAGTTTGATAGTCTAAGATTTTGACTGGAATCTATTCATACGAGAGCCTGTTCTGAACATCTATGCTCTGAATAGGGACTACAACTGATAAGTCAACTATGCACGTCTTGATCAAAGAGACATGGAAGACTAGATGAACTGAGGCTAGATTTGAAGGCAATTCGAGCTCATAAGCTACCTAGCTGAATAGACTAAGAATCTTGAAGGGACTGACATATCGGGGACTGATCTTTCCCTTCTTGTTGAATCTCTTTACTCCATTCATGGGAGAGATCTTTATATAGACATAGTCAGCAAACTCGAAAATGAGGTCCTTTCTACACACATCTACATAAGACTTCTGTCGGCTCTGAACATCCCGAAGTCTTTCTCTGATCAACTAGACTTTCTCTAAGGCATCAAATACTAAGTCAGTCCCTATGGCTAAGGCCTCACTAACTCTAAACTAACCAACTAGAATATGCACCTCCTAACATAGAAAGCTTCGAATGGAGCCATCTTAATACTGGAATGATAGTTATTGATGTATGCAAACTCAATCAAGGGCAAGTGGTTGTCCCAGCTACTATTAAAATTAATTGTACATGCCCTTAGCATATCTTCTAACATCTGAATGGTACTTTCTACTTGACCATCTATTTGAGGATGAAAGGTGGTACTGAGATGAACTTGGGTACCAAGACCTTTTTGGAATGCTTTCCAGGAATAAGAGGTAAATTGGGTACCTCTATCTCAGATAATGGATAACAGAACTCCATGCAATCTGACCAACTCTTTGATGTAGAGTTTCACGTAATCCTCGGCTGAATAAGAGGTATAGACTAGAAGAAAAAGATGTGATTTGGTCATTCTATCTACAATGACCTAAACTGAATCATGCTGATGATGGGTACGAGGCAAACCTATCACAAAGTCCTTGTTCACTTCTTCCCACTTCCAAGTAGGAATACTGAACTCCTACATGGACCCACTAGGCTTCTAATGCTCTATCTTAACCTACTAACATATAGAGCACTTAGCCATAAACTCTGCAATATCTCTCTTCATCCCACTTCACCAATAGATTTCCTACAAGTCGTGGTATATCTTTATGGCCCTTGGATGAATAGAGTAGTATGCACCTTCACTTCTAGAATAATTCGCTGCCTTAATTCGTCTAGACCTGGAACATATAGACGACCCTAAAAGCACAATACACTATCTCCACCTTGCGCAAAAACCTCTATTTTCTAATCCTTGACTGACTCTTTTAACTTTACTGGACTGGGATCTCTATCTTGCTTTTCTTTCACCACAAAAACTAGAGATGATTTTGAACTTCTGAACCCATATGTCACCCTCTTCTGTATCGACTAAGTGAACGCCTAGTCTGGAAAGCTGATGGATTTCTTGAGCTAACTACTTTTTACTACCCTCAACATGAGTAACACTACCCATAGACAGTCTACTCAGAGCGTCGTCCATAATGTTAGCCTTGCCCGAATGATAAAAGACACTCATGTCATAATCTTTCAAGAGCTCTAACCACCTTCTCTGATGAAGATTAATATCTTTCTGAGAAAAGACATACTAAAGGCTCTTATGATCTGTGAAAACATCTACATGAACTCCATATAGATAATGCCTCCAAATCTGTAAGGTAAATACTATGGTTGTTAACTCAAGATCATGAGTAGGATAATTATTCTCATGAGGTTTAAGTTGTTTGGAGGCATACGCTATGACCTTACCATACTACATGAGGACACAACCTAAACCTACTCTCGATGCATCACAATATACTACAAACCCATTTGGACCATCTATAAGAGCTAAGACTAGAGCTGAGGTGAGTCGAGTCTTTAACTCCTGAAAACTCTTCTCGTAAGGATCTGACCACTGAAACTTGACTTTTTTCTGAGTCAATCTGGACATAGGGGATGTAATAGAAGAAAATCCCTCAACAAACTATCTGTAATAGCCAGCCAAACCTAAGAAACTCCTGATGTCTGATGGAGAGACAGGTATGGGCCAGTTTTTTACCGCTTCAATCTTTTGAGGATCTACTCTAATGCCATTACCAGAAATAATATGGCCAAGGAATGCTACTGGCCTTATCCAAAACTCATACTTACTGAATTTAGTGAACAGTTGATGATCTCTAAGAGTTTGAAGTACAATTCTGACATAGTTTACATGATCATGCTCACTACGGGAATAGACCTGAATATCATCTATAAAGACTATGATGAACATATCCAAGTAATTCTTGAACACCCGGTTCATCAAGTCCATAAAAGCTACTGGGGCATTGGTAAGGCCAAAGGACATAACTAGAAACTCAAAGTGACCATACCGAGTATGAAAAGTTATTTTTGAAATGTCATATTCTCAAACTCTGAGCTGATAATAGCCGGATATGAGGTCTATCTTAGATAAATAGCTGGTACCCTTAAGTTGGTCAAACAAATTGATTCTGGGAAGGGGATACTTGTTCTTCACCGTAACTTTATTGAGTTGATGGTAATCAATACATATTTTGAGAGAACCATCTTATATGTGCACGAGTAAGATTGGTGCACCCCATGGGGAAATAGTGGGCTGATGAATCCCTTATCTAAGAGATTCTTCAACTACTATTTCAATTCTTTGATTTCTATTGGTGCCACTCTGTATGAAGGAATAGATATAGGCTGAGTATCTGGAAGAAGATCAATGCCGAAGTCTATTTCCCTTTTGGGAGAAATTCCTAAAAGATCTTTAGGAAAGACATCTTAATATTCCTTCACTACTTGGACTGATTCAAGACTAGGAGTTTTGGAGCTAGAGTCCTTAACATGAATAATATGATAGGCATACCCCTTAGATATCATTTTCCATGCTCTAAGGTAGGAAACAAGCTGACCTCTAAACTCTGATGTACTACCCCTCCACTCTAGGATGGGTTCATTTGGAAACTAGAATAAGACTATTCTATTTCTGCAGTTGACTATGGTGTAGCAAGAATAAAACCAATTCCTGCCGAGAATAATATCAAAATCAGTCATCTCTAATTCGACTAAGTCTGCAGAAGTGACTTTCTAAAATATCACAATCGGACAGCTCCTGTTTACCCACTGGGCTATGATGGTTTTACCCACTGGGGTAGAGACTGAAAAGGGCTCTACTAGAATTTTGGGACTAGTTCTGAAATCGCCTGCTATATAGGGAGTAACAAAAGACAAAGAAGCTCTTGGATCTAGAAAAGCGTAAACATGCATATGAAAGATCTGTAATGTACCAGTAACCACATTAGGAGAATTTTCCTAATCTTGTCGAGACTGGAGAGCATAAAGTTGATTTGGGTGTTGCCCACTAGTAGCGTTGGAGGTGGCACCCTACTGGTTTGGGTGACCGAACTAAGCTGATGAACGGTTCTGCTGACCCTGAGGACCTGGCTGAGAATAGTCTCTAAATCTGCGGCTTGGCTTGCCACATCAAAAACAAATATCACTGCCAGCTCTGCAAATACCCTGGTGGTGCTTGCCACAAGTCTGGCAAAGAGGATAAGTGCAGGAACTACTAACACTGCCCTGAGACTTAGAGCCTAGCATTCTATCTCTGTTACTATCTCTAAATATAGGAGCTATAAAACTAGCTGGAGAAGGAGATAGAACTAATGACTTAGGACGAAATTGAGAACGGTTTTCTCCTTTTGATTTGGGCTAAGTAAAGTTGAAACTACCTGTCCTTGATCTCTTATTCTGCTTTCCCCTCATCATAATCTTTTACTCCTCTATCTGTTGAGCATGATTCATAAGCCTAGCTAAAGTCATATCACTGTTCAACATCACAGACCTACACTTATTGACCACACTATCATTCACCCTAGAAACAAACTTACTCATCTTGGCCCTGCTGTCTACAACCACATGAGGGGCATATCTAGCTAATTGAGTAAACTTAAGGAAATACTCTTTCATCGTCATGTTACCCCACCTGAGGTTGATAAATTATAACACCTTAGCCTCTCTCAGCTCTTGGGTAAAGAATCCATCTAAGAATATGGTGACAAACTCCTCCCCCTTAATAGGCCCTGCATCATCTGTCCTTTCTGACTTCCATTGTTTAAACCAAGTGTGAAAAACATCCTACAAATAATATGCAGCTAGCTCAATGCTCTCACAAGAAGTAACCCCCATGATATCTGTAACCTTTTAAACCTGATCGATGAATTCCTGAGGGTCCTCATCTGACTTAGACCCGAGAAAGGATGGAGGATTCATTCGAGTGAAGTCCCAAATCATGGATACAGCTTAATTGGCCACTGGGATGGTTTGAATAACAGATGGTCTTTTATTCTGAGCAGCAACTAACTGAGCAATATTAGTGAATACAGCTCATAACTATGCATGAGAGACATGTTCATCTAAGGAATCTGCTTGGACAGGCTGAGAGGGCTAACTGATTTATGTTTATTCTTTTGGAAGGCATGTTCTATATAAGAAAATAGGATAAATGGATTAGAATGAGAGTTAACTTGAGATTATGCTCATTGGCACGACAGGAATGCTAAAAGAAAGGAAATTATTCCTAAAACATCTCATAGCCTCCTCCACATAAATATGGCATGCAACACACCCAAGTAAAAGACACTACTAGATGCAGTTTTCATACTTCCTAGGGCACTATTCAACCTTATTCTCTGATACCAATTTTATAACACACCAATTCTTGTACTCGAAATACCACATGGTGCTTATGACCCCGAAGGGCCATCAGTTAACCCTTGGATGATATTTGTACCTGTACACTATATAATAAACTGTATAAATACAAAAATAAAGGTTAAAAGGCCATAAGGTTCAAAGATCTAATGAAATATAACATCTAAAGATATGGTATATCAATACCAAAACAACTGAAATAACTGTCTGAACATGCTAGTCTGAAAGCCTCTAAACTATCTAAACAAGGAGTTGATGGGACATGTCCCCAACTAACTCCAACTACTGAAATAAATTAATTAATGAGATAATAAAGTAATGGTCATGTCCTCAAAGAATGAGGACTCACTGCTAACTTTGACTACCAAGACTAGAATGCTACTGATGCTCTGGACTCGTGCTTTTGAAGCTTTGGTATAAAACACCATAGCGCAAATACGTCAGTACTATTGAATATACTGGTATGCATGTGAGGTAGTTTTAATGCAAAGGGTTCACATGCATAAACTATACTCACTAACTAAATAACATGAACGTGAGAATACATTCGTGAATACATAATAACTATAACTGAGTTCATGATAACATAATCACTGAATATGAGTACTGATAACATGAGATACTGATCACTGTATAACTAAAATAACTAATACTAAGCAACCATATCTGACAGTCTAGTTTCTAATGGAACCAGCTGGGTTCCATTCTATTTTGAGTTAATTGTAGTTGATAGTCCTAAATTTTGTAAAACTATCTGAGTTCTATTATTGAGACTGAATGAATGTATTTGACAGTACTGATCTGTAACTAAAACTATAGAAAATATTCATCTAACCAACATGCCCCAAATAATGCAATATAGCGGAATTGGGGTCCAGTCTATAACCCCAATTAGAAGGGTGTCAATACTGCGCCACTAGTAAGGACAATCTGTGAGTAACCCTCATATAATAGGTAACTCTAGGAAGGACAATCTGTGAGTAACCCTCATATAATAGGTAACTCTAGTGAGAACAGTGGGAACCCTCATAAAATAAGTTAAGCCAACTTATCTACACTCATATAACAGGCTATGATGTCTCAACCTACGCTGCCTACGTAGTTCTGGAATGCAAGGATTTCTTCTAAGAATTACACTCTCATATAATAGGTGGGTTCCTATCCTTAGGTTGGCTCGGTGCTAATTTCTACTCCCATCTGAATAGACGCTGAACATGATTAACTGAACTGAATGGAAGTTAACTAAATTTTTGTGGACTGATGAAATCTACTGAGATATGATAACTATCTGAGATTTCTAAGATTATTGGATTACTGAGCTTTCCTGAGTCACATGACTGACTAAGTTCTATGGATCATGGCTTGACTAAGGATATCATGAAAACATGACACTAGCTCTAGGCACACAACTATATTTTTCTAGTACAAGTACCCCAGGACTCGATAAAAAGAAATTGACAAAGCATAACTTTCTTGAATACATGACCAACATCAACAATCCATAATATAATAAGTTGGAATCACTGACTAAGACATTTCATCAAACATTTGACATGCATAAACATGTACATGAATGAGGATTTAATATTATCACACTAATATGGAAAGTTTCCTTTACATAGGCATTTAATCAAACACATAGGGAGCATACTTTGGTTATACCATCATCAATGCATCTAATTGTCATGGTTGCATAAATAAATTTGCAAATTTGAAGGGTTTATCATGATTATTATGCAAATCATCATATACTAGGGTCAATAATTGGAATATGTAATTTAAAACATGAATCAAAACCCCACAACATCATGAACATGAATTTCAATTCAATTTAAATCATGAACATTCATAAATACACAAATCTTAGATTTTGAAAGAGATTATTGAGCTTCATGGGTGAAACATACCCATGAATCAACACATGACATACCTTGATTGTGAGTTTCTTTAAGTTCTTGGACTTAAAAAAGTTGAATCTCTTAGTTTCTTGAAGAAGAGATTGGATCTTATCCTTGGGGATTATCTTTCAGAGAAAATCCTAATTTGATGTTGTAGATGGATAATGAACTTATAAGCCTTGGTCTGATATAAGTAAGTATAAAAGGGGTGGTAAAATACCAAAAAGCCCTTTTTAATAATGACTTAAAATAGCTGAAGGAAATATGTGATGGTGGGTGCGATGGTCCATCGCTGGGTTGATGGTCCGTTGGTCCTGACCGCCGCACCTGGGCATAATAAGGGTTCACTGCCTCTCCTACGATGGCTTGGGTGACGGTTCATCGCTAGCTCGATGGTCCGTCAGCCTGGGCCATCGCCCTTAGGTAGAATATAGTCTCACTATCTCCACTGTGATGGGCGACAGTCCATCGCTAGCTCCACGGTCCGTCAGTCTTCACCATCGTACATGGGCAGTTTTGAGTGCTTTCTATATTTTGGCCATAACTTTAGACCCCGATACCGTATTTTGACAAAATGGATATCGATGGAAAGCTTATTCAATTTCCCACTTAATAAAAAGTGAAAATCTTAAAAATTCCATATGTACAAAAGTGGATTCATCTTTCAAAGTAAGTTTCTAACATTCTTGGGATGATTTCAAGTTAGGTAGGGATATTACCCATTATCTCCCTCTTAGGAATTCCTCGAATGAGACTAGTTAAGCTGAGAGTACTAAAGAATCTGAGATCATATACTGAACATGCATGAATAGGAATATGAGAACATAACTGGGTTTGAAATATGATACGTGAAGTGTTTTCATGACTAGTGCATATTTATCATACTTAGTACATACTAAAGTACTGATTATATACCTCTTATGCCAAAATTTTTCATGTTATGTATATTTAGGTACTTACTATTAGGATCATAGTCAAGAAAATAATAGCATTCAACCAGCAAGTGATGAGTTCTCTTATTTCAAAAACTCAAGTAGGATGTAGTTCTAGTATTCATTTTCTTATCCATATGTATTAATTAGGGATATTTGAAGTTCATGTATCAACTATCTATAGTCAGTATTAATGGAGGCTTCATAGATAGTCAGTCAAAGTTATTCTATGTAGTTTAAGTTCCTCTTTCTTTCATATTATAGTGTTGTAAATTTTTCACAATAATGTATTGAAATAACTTATTTTATGATTCTTCTTCTGCCCAATCAATTTAGCTTTTATATATGTTTTAATTCTTTGTTCAAGCGTTATGCTAGTACTATTGGTTAGCTTGGAATCACTTGAGGTTCTAAGCACCATGTTACAACTAGGAGGTAGCTCGAGTCGTGACAAACTTTGTATCAAAGCATAAGGTTCAAGTGTCGTAGGGTGTCTATAAATTCGTATGTAGTAGAGTCTTGAGGAACGGTAAAGAGACATTTATACTTTTCTTTAAGAGGCTACAAGGCATTTAAAAAATATCTCCCTTCTTTCATATCTTAGATTATGCAGTGGAGATGTTCTCTAACAAAAACTTAAATAGATTCTAGTATTTCTCTATTCATGTTCATTGTTTATTATTTTAGAGATAATTGAAATAGTCAAGCATAACTTCTACTGATAGATAGCTTTTAGATTGCACGCAGTCTTGAAAGAATTCCATTGGTTCCATTAAGTTCCAAACATTGAAATAGTTTATTCTTATTCCTGAAAATCATGTACTAAGCAAAAGTAAGATGTTTCCCCTTAGATCCCTCCTCAAAATCCTATGATAGGATGACCTAGAGTTACAAGCATGAACCTAGAAGTGTAGCAGTATTAAAGTCGGGACAATGTTTATCAAGATTTAGTAGATTATGTATTCGTAGATGCAAAAAGGTGTTGTGTAGATTTTATAATAGCACTTTAAGAGAGATTTATCAATTAAGGAGACTTAGAATATGTTAATGCTTCAGTCATTATATGGAAAAAAAATGGTTTTTCATCTTAATTTGAAATCAGATCATAGGTGATGGTATCATTTACTTACGTCTTACGAGCGTAAAGTATAATCCAAAATTTTGTTTTGTCCATTTGTAGTATAGGTCATGTCTTCAGAAAACATATTACCTGTAATGAAGATCTTCACATTTAGACTTTCTTTTTTAGGAAAAGTGATTTAAAACATACCTAAACTTTGGAAAAAAATATTGTAACATGCTTGTAATGATCTTAGTTTGTGAATTTTCTATTTCGATGTGATTTGATCATCTTTCCCTTTTCGTAGTTGCAACATATTGATATTGAGGTTCAAGGATGGTTGTCACAGTTCCTAAGGTGATCGGGAATGAGTTGTGCGACTGTGGTTCTTGGAAGCTTGAGAAACTATATAGTTGACTTTGGTCAACACTTATTGTTTTGAGTGTCAAATGGCAAAATGGACTACACCAACAAATTCAAATATTGAATTTAGGTTGGTAGTAGATTTGATTTGATTTTGGGACCTTTACATCTCATTTTGACCCTTCATCTAAAAATAATAAAATAATATCTCGGGGGTTAATTTTGTAAAAATGAGCTTTTTAGAAAATCTGACGATGTCATTGAGTTTGAAACATCAAAATTAGCCAATTATCATATATGGTTTATCTCGACAGGATCCAGATCAAATATAGAGGGCCTGATCGAAGCTTAGTAGGCTTGCACAAAAATCAACATCAGTTGATATCTGGTGCATCCGCTTACGCGACAGCCGCTTTTGCGGCCAGAGACCGCTTAAGCAATAACTGCTTTAGTGGTCATGCATTTCTCAAGTAATATCTGCTTTAATGGCCTATACCATTTTAGCGGTAGCCTCTTAAGCAACTACTTAGCCGCTTAAGCGACAACAGCTATGTATAACCCCCTCTTCTTGATTTCTCCTTCATTTATGGACCTTCAAGCTTTGGAAGAAGTGATTTTTTAGGGTCTCAAAGTTGATATTTATGTGGATAACTTGTAAACTCATAATCCCACTATTTTCCATTGATTTTATCTTCAAAAACATCTTTAAATCATGATTTAAAATGAAAAAAAAATTAATATTTTATCGGTAAAATTTAAAAAGAGGTTTTGTTCATTTGGATCTCAATTTTTAACCTATTTTTGGGTGGATTTTCTCCTGTAGGCTACCATAACATTGAAAAATGTGTTTTTGAAATAAATTCTGATTTTTACTCCTTTCATTTTAAAATTTATTTTGATTCTGGTGAAAATATAAGCAATATGGGTCGGGCATCGTTAGTTTTCTTTTAATGTCTAGATGTTATATTTGAATATTGTAGTTGATGTTGAGGTCGTTCATGAGAATAAGACTCCATGTCAAAGAACTTTAAATTGGGATGAATTTGAGGTAGGTTATAGTAACTTCTTTCAGATTGAGCTAGATAGTTAATGCATAAATAGAGCATGCAATGGGTTGGAAAAAATAACTACGCAGATTATATTTTGAGATTATTTCAACTGTCGTATACTCATGTGGGGGCTTATATGATGTTATTTTTTGATATCTGATATTGTATGATTCTCATGTGGGAACTTTATATGACATCATTAGCATAATCTATGCATCTAAATGCCTTTATTCTAGATATGATGCCCCTGTTGGGGCATATTTTGCTAATTCAGATCTTATTTGAGCATAGGTTACTTTTATCTTGATAAAATAACCGATTTAGGGGTTGATATGATATGATGCCCATATCCGAAATATATATATATATATATATATATATATATTGTGAATATACATAATTTCATGAATGGATAAATTTACATATATAATATTGAGATATTATCCTAATGGGTTTTGAATGCTAGGAATGGAAAATCAGAATATGAAGGTAGAGAAGTTACTAAAATTTTCAATGTGGATATGGCTAGGATGGCTTATTTTGAGTTAAGTATCTATATAGAATATCTATGGTATACTACAAGTTGTACATTTTATGTTAAGCCACCTAATAGTGACTTTCTATTAGAAATCCCAACAAATATGGACATTGATGAACTTTCACGAAGCTTTGAAAATAGGGATATTGTTGAGAACTTTCTATTAGAAATCCCAACAAATATGGACATTGATGAACTTTCACGAAGCTTTGAAAATAGGGATATTGTTGAGGTATACGTTTGTTACATGGTTGATCAACCATATGATCCCATTGATTTGTTGGAATACACTAGCCCCAATGAGAAATTTTTTGTTTCTTTTAATAAAGAAGTGGACAAGGGGGTTCATGAAAGGGATAGAGTTTCTGAAAAAAGGGTGGGGCTATTCATTTTAATGAACCACCAACTACTTAAACAACTACATTAATTGAAACTCAAAGTGAGTGAGCCTAAAACTACTGCACCTACTCAACCAGGGGATAATCAAAGTATTGCATCTGTTGAGCCTGAAACTGTTGCAATCTACTCAATCGGCAGCTAATCATAGTGTTACATCTGTTGAGCCTAAAACTGATGGTGATGACATACCATTTCTTGATTCTGACCAACTAAAAATAGTTCTAAGTCAGGCCATCAAGATTATTTAATGAAGAAGATGTTGAATATGAAAGTGATGCACGTGAAGGGCCAATTAACATAAGAGTTAAAAGGAGGACATACCAGAGGTGTAAAAAAGAGAAAGAATACCAATGATCATGAAGAAGTTTCTCTTGGTGAAGTTGGTCAAATTTGGGTTTTGATGAGATAGAACTATTGACAAAATTTTAAAAGGTAAAATTGTTGGGGATGCATTTGTGTATTATAGTTTTGATGCAGTTGTTGAATCTGATTTATAAATTGAGATAGGGACAAGGAGGAAAGAATAATTTTTGATAAATCTGCTGAAAAAGATTGTGTGGCAGTTGGGCATAATTTTTGAAAATGTGAATGAGTTTAGGAATTTTTTTGGAAAATATTCACTTAAAAGGTGTCTATTTAGAAAAGTTTACTAATAACCCCAAAAAGGTTAAGATCAGATCTACTAAAAGTTGTCCTTTGCTGTTATATGCAAGTCTTAACAAGACTAGCAATGATTTATTAATTAAAATATATAGTTTTAGGCATAGATATATCAACACCATTAGAAATTATATGTGCAATTCTAACTTCTTGTATAAACATTACAAAGATAGAATTACTAAGCAGCTAAATATTAGAATATTCAAGTTTAAGTACTTGATTAGAACAGAATTGGGAATATATATTGAAAAACTACGGGAGACCCTCATTATGCTAGGTTTTCCATGAGTATGGGTACACTGAGGGGATTTGTAGGAAGAACAAGGTAGTACTACAAGTAGAGGAGAAGGAAGCTAGAACAGAGCGTGCCCAGCCTCGAAGAGAAGGGAAACAAACTCAAACTAAGAAATCCATCGGAAGAGAGGCACAAGTTTGAATTTATATTTCTTTTTTTATACATTTGTTTTTCTTTAGTTTTTTGAATTTAAATTCAAATACTTAAGATTTTAAAGATATTTAAAATAGTCCTTATAAGATGAAGTTTTTTCCCATTTTAAAAATAGTTTGAATTTGAATTTGAAAAAGAAAGTTATATATTGGAGATATAATAGAATTGTAGCAGTTATCAATTTAAATTGGTTATTTATTAATGATTTTTAATTTTTATTTATTTCAAATATTAATTTTAAGGAAGTTGGACAGTTTTTGGCTTTGTTGAGTTGCAATATAAATAATTGGATTTATATATTGCATATTACAGTTATGATTATTTAATTTATTATTTAATATTTAATTTTTAATGATAAATTTTATTTTTTGTGGCGTTATCATAGAGCGTTTTTGCCTATGTTATTAGATAGAGATAGATTATTGAGTGTTCACAGAATCTATGAACTCATTTTAAAGACTCGTTTCATATCACGGGTGCCTCTAAGCAAGTTATTTTAAAAACTGTTGGTGTAATATACCACAATTACAATAAATAATTAAAATTGAAATAAAATTAACAAAAATAAAGAAATTAAAATAATCTTTTTTTGACTGAGGCGCGGATATCTCGCTTTTTTTAAGGAGATTCAAGTCCACTGCAGCATAATCTACACCCATGTAGATTTAAAATATTTTCTTTGTCTCAACTCTTTTTTTCACTTCACATCTTTTTTTTCTACACATCATAGGAAGAAACACAACTATTTATAGGTGATGAATTCTTCCATGTATTGAATAGGATGAATGAGGGGTAGTAATATGGGTAGATGAATAGTCTTGATGTTATATAAGTTACAAAAGCTAATGGTCATGGAGTTACAAGAACTAATGACCAAGAGAATTATAAGAACTAATGGTCATATAAGTTACAAGAACTAATAGACATGAGAGTTACAAGAACTAATGGTCATATGAGTTACAAGAACTAATGTCATTTGTACCATAATTTATATCCACTAACTCAAAAAGATAATGTGGCGAGTTACAAGAATAATGACACCACTTTCTCCATTTTATGTCTACTATCTTTCCCTCCTTTCTTTTGAATGTCAGGGATGGAAAAACAAAGATCATATCTTGATGCGTGTACCATACTTCTATCCAAATAAAGATTAATTACCTACCGTAATTTAATTTATTTTAATAATAAAATGCACCAACATTCCCCCACTCATTTTAGCATTGAAATAAGATAGTTCACCGATTTAGTTGAAGATAGATTATTGTGCAAAATAAAGGTGTGATCTGCATTGAACCTCCACTTAATAGAATAGTAAGATTTACTCCAGAGTCAGTAGTGGTCTCAGACTTGAACTATGACTACTTAAGAGAAATAAGGACTTACTACTTACACATAATAATCATGGTGTTGACATAAGCTTTAATAGCCAGCACATTATGGTCATGTCCTATCCCAATTTTTCATGAGCATTTTTTAGAATAAGCCTCTTTCTCATTGGAAAAGACCTACTTCCACACTCGCATAGATGAAATCTATCAAGGGTGGTCCTATAATTTTTACACCCCACTCATAAGAGATACAAAATTTTATTAAGAGTTCTTTGACTCAACCTTCACAAATCATTACAGGAACAATACATTCACATCATAGGAAGGATTAAATAATAGTGCATCCCATATCAAGTCATCATATGATTCGTTCTTCACATTGAACCTGGTTATAGGATCTCTAGTCCCCAGGTTTGGTTTTCTCATGTGTAACTCATAAATTTTTATAGGCTTCATTCTTCCCCCTTGATGTAATTTATACCCTTTATCTTGCCAAAGTCTTGCTTAGTTTATCTACAAAATAATCACATAATTTGACATAATTAATGTTAGTGGTACAACTTATATAATATAATAATAATATTTTATTCTCACGGTTCTGAATTTACTGTTGTAATAACAGCTTTAAACTTTATCAATAATATTGGTGTCATCACAACTAGAGAAATCAATTTCTCAAAATAAAGTGATTGATCAAGTCACTTTTTCACAAGTTGAGACTAAAATAATTAGTTCAACCTCCATATTAGAGTTAACTAATAATAATTTGCTTTTTCATTTCAACAAATAGCACCAAGTTTTTTTCCCCTCATTTTGCATCAAAAACACTTTTAAGTACAACAAACCACATCCTTTTTAACCAAGTAAATATACCTGATATGCTTGTGTAACCTGTTTGAGTACATTTACATAATTTCATGCCAAGTGCAATTAGCCATATATCTCATTTTTCTTCTATAAGGCTAGTAAATTCCCTTTTTCTTTCTACACCACTTTCACATATTTGAATCAAAGGGAATTGCATGGCTCATACAATCAACAAAATGTATTTCATAATTTTTCTTTTTACAATAATGTGACATGTCAAGGATAAGTACAGCCAATTTATCATTTATTTGATTACATGCATGTTAAAGCCCAAGACATCAATAAATTTACAAATTATAACATGTGATTTATTCCAAGACTAATATATGCACTTGTACCTTTTTTTGAAGGCATTCTCAAAAATGCAAGTCACATTTTTCATGGTGACTTTTTCTCATATCATTAGCCCCACTATTTTGATACTTTAAGAAAATAAAATTTCATGAAACGTATCATTTTATTCATGTCATTTTATTCATGAAAAATATTTGGTAACTTTTTACCTTACCTCCACAACAAGTAGAAAAGTTTTTACCTTTATTGTGCTTGAGTTGAGGAGTAGAAAGATACTTTACGTGGCTATTTGAGATCTCTCATCTTAATATCCGTAATTTTTTCAAACTGTAACAAAACATGGATCTCCTTAAAATTATTGGTGTAATATACTACAATTACAATAAATGATTATAGTTGAAATAAAATTAACAAAAATGAAGAAATTAAAATAATTTTCTTTTTGGCTGAGGCGTGCATATCTCGCTTTCTTTAAGGAGATTTAAGTCCACTGCGGCATAATCTACACCCATCCAGCAGTATATCTCATGACTTGTCCCCTATAGGATACAATAGCCCATCAACGATGTATAACTCAAGCAACTCCAGATCAGTTGAAGAGTCCAAAGCTCCACCATAAGAACGCCTTCCTTCAATATATATTTACTCTCTTTGTATAATGAATATAGTTAATGACTTAAAATATTTTCTTTGTCTCAACTCTTTCTTTCACTAATATAATTACTCTCTTTTGTATAGTGAATATAGTTGTAGACTTAAAATATTTATTTTGTCTCAACTCTCTTTTTCACTTCACATCTTTTTCTTCTACACATCATTGGAAGAAACACAACTATTTATAGGTGATGAATTCTTCCATGTATTGAATAGGATGAATGAGGGGTAGTAATGTTGGTAAATGAATAGTCTTGATGTTACATAAGTTACAAAAACTAATGGTCATGGAGTTACAAGAACTAATGACCAAGAGAATTATAAGAACTAACGGTCATATAAGTTACAAGAACTAATAGCCATGAGAGTTACAAGAACTAATGAACATATGAGTTACAAGAACTAATGGTCATCTTTACATCAATTTATATCCACTAACTCAAAAAGATAATACAGAGAGATTTATTATTCATCGTGTTGCTTACTGCATCTTCAGCCTGTTGCACAAAGTCTATGTCTTCAGTATGACATGCTGCGAAATATGTATAGTCAGCATATGTTATACCAAAGAAACAAAACTAAATAACCAATCCACTTGTCATAGACAACAAAAATACTTGTTCAAACATATTAGCAACAGGTTCTAATTCATTCAAAATTCTGCAGGATTGCTTATAAATTTAAGATAAATCCTTTACTAGAGTGAAAAATAGAAAGTGGAGCCACAAGGACAGAAGAGAGAGAGAATCAAATAGCATTCAAATCGAAGCTACCAGTAAACTAATATTGATAAGCAAAACAAGGGACTAATACCTGATAATTTCTAAGCAAAGCTCGGGATCTAAAATGCTCCTTCTTTTTTTTTTTGTCAAACTACCATCAGATAGCGTAAGTTATATTCCAACAAAAAGTTACAATGAGAGGGGTTAGACCTGACCTCGGAATATAACACTTGACTAGAAAACCACATCAGTCAATGGACAAAAAGAAAATAGGATTTATTGAAAAAGATTATCCTATTCTATATAAACTATGACTAATCACATTTTTAACAAACAAAAAAATTTGCCTTGTCATATCAAATCCTGAGACTAGGAATGTGTCAGTACGATTGAATGTATTTGTATGCATATGAGGTAGGCTAAATGCATGGGGTTCATATGCATTAACAATAATAATAACAGACTTAATAACATTAATATGAGAATACATGCATGACTAAGTAATTGTAACTGAGATCACGATAGGACTGAATACTGAGTTCTGACTATTGGGTTTACTAATATTGATATTTGAGTCACTGATGAGTGAGAAAGACTAATACTTTATTAATGAATACTTTAGGGATTGATACTATATTACTGATTTATGAATAATTGTCTTAAAGTTCTGATTATGAAAAACTAGTCTAGTTGACTGTATCTGACCGTCCTAAAGCTAAATACTGATAACTGATATAACTGATAACATGAGTGACTATATCTGACAGTCTTGAATCTGATGGAACTAGCTGAGTTCCATACTGTATCTGAGTTGACTGTATCTGACAGTCCTAAAATTGAAAGAACTATCTTAGTTCTATTACTGAGAATGAGACTGAGGCTGAAACTGAGACTATGGGAAGTAATCATCTAATCGACATGCCCCATACTAAGATAACTGGGGTCCAACCTATAACCTCGGTTGGAAGGGTATCAGTACTGGGCCACTAGTAAACACAATAGTTGTGGAGTCAGTCCTAATCTAACAGGTGACCCCTGGTATTAGTCCTATACATTTAAATGTGCTAACGGATGATCCTTGAGTATGTCATTCAAATCTAACGGATGATATCTCGTACCTATGTTGGCTACGTAGTTCTAGAACTTAGGGATTGCTTCTAGGGATCTCAGTCCTATCTAGCGGGTGAGTCCCCATTCCTAGGCTTTCTTAGTGCTGAATCCTACTCCCATCTAAAAGACATTGAACTAATTAACTAAACTAAATTGATACTAGCGGTATTATTTAGCGGAACTTAACTGAGTTTACTAAGTTTTGTTGACTAATGGAATGCTACTGAGTTCTTAGGACTGACTGAGAGTACTAAAGTTATCGAGATTTACTGGGAATACTGAGATTATTGAACTACTGAGATTTCTAAATTTTCTTGAGTCACATGACCTACTAAGTTCTATAGATCGTGACTTGTCTGATAGTGTCGTGAAAACATGACATGGCTCTAGGCATACAACTAACTTATCAGGTACAAGTACCCCCAGGACTCGATGAGAAGAAACTGACAAAGAAGGACTTAGTTTAACACATGAACAACAACACAATTCATAATTCATATATTAAAGCACTTCATCAAACATGTGATATGCATAAACTTGTACATAAATGGGAATTTCATGATATCATGCTAGTTGGTTACTTTTCCATTACAAAGGTATTTAACCAAACACATGGTAGGCATAGTATATGTAGACAATATTATTCAACAATCAAATATCATTATTCATCTCTAATTTCCTCATCTAAGGGTTTTAATCCTAGGTTTACATGAACCTACATCCTAACTAATCAATTACACATGAAATTTATCACCAAACATGGATTTGAATTCAATTAGTCATTATCAACATGAACAGCAGCAACGCAACATGAAATTCATAAAGAAAATCCATAAACTTGAACTTAGAAAAGAGATCCTTGGGCTACATGGACGAAAGGAGTCCATGAATGAACACTATGCATACCTGGGTGGAGTTTCTAGAAGTTCTTAAACTTGAAGAATTTGAATCTCTTTGATTCTTGAAGAAGAGTTGAATTTTATTCTTGGGGCTTAATCTTAGAGAGAAAACTCTAATTTTGTTGTTGTGAAATAATAATGAATAAATGAGCTGAGGTAGGATATAACTGGGTATATATAAGCGGGTGGGAACATACCAAAATACCCTTGTTAAAATGACTTAAAATAACTGAGTGGGACATGTGACGGTCCATCGCTGGGTCGATGGCCCTTTGGACTCACCGTCAAACTGGGACAGAACTAAGACTCACTGCCTTCGTGCGACGGTGGGGTACGACAGTCCATCGCTAGTCCAACGATCCATCGAACCTCTTCATCGTACACATACATAGAGGTGGCTCACTATCGCGATACGACGATTGTGTCGATGGTCCGTCGCTTATCCGACAGTCCGTCGGCATGCACCGTCGCACCTGGGCGATTTTACTGCCTTTTGTATTTTGGCCATAACTTCCTCGTCCGATACCGGATTTTGATGAAATTGGTATCGATGGAAATCTTATTCAATTTACCACATGATAGAAAGTGAAAAATATTAAAAATAGCACATGTAAAAAAGTGGGTTCATATTTCAAGGCAAGTTCTAACATTCTTGAGATAATTTCAAGCTAGAAAAAGGTACAGGGTATTACAATACCTCCCCCTTAAGAACATTCATCCTTGAATGAGACTGAGAGTGAGGGGAAGAACATAAACTGGCATACATACTAAGCATGAATAACTAGAACATGATCTCATGACTGACATGACTGATAACTGAATATATCATATCGAACATGCATATCTGAAGCATATGTAACTGATTTATGAAGGCATGAATGATAATTCTGATGAACTGAGTTTTACTCAAAATAATAATGCATATTTGATGTATAATTATATGACCAAACTGATATATGAATTCATGGATGAATATGCAAGGGTATATAGTACCAAGTTTGTGATGGGGATCTGAGCATGAACTGAATACCAAGTCTGTAATGGTATTTTGAACATAGAACTGAATAAGATTAATGGAAACCGTTATCTTAAATGGAAATGCTAATGAACCCAAGATCATTTTACTAAACATGCATGAGCGGAAACACGAGAACCTAACTTAATCTGATACGTGACATACGAATTGAACATCATGAACTGAACTGAGCCTCTGAATATCTAGCCCACAGCTGAGATTGGTACTTTGAGGGTCAAATTATGAGCACCCTCTACTCTATATTGGATTGTTTATGTGGAGAGAAACTAAATTTAAGACATGAAAGAGTTGAGGAGTTATGGGATATCTCCCCCTTGGGACACTATGTCCCTCTAAGAATGCTCACCTTACTGAGATACTAGGGTGATGCACAGGGCATCAACTAACTGATTCATGACTAAATACCTGGGGTTTGAAGCTGAGACATGACACCAGAATTGGGCTGAACTCTCAATCACTAGGATGTGCTACCTCAAAGTTGTCTTATTCATGAAACTTAGGATAGTATGAATAAATGGAAAGTTGGAAAACAAACTACAGGAATTTTACTGTCTAGCTGCTAAACTAAATTGCTATTTTTACTGACTAACTCATGCTGAAAAATCTTAAGCTAAAATAAGAGCAAGAGGTCTAATAATACATATCATGAGTATGAAGGACATATAATGTACCAGAATCTCTGTTGGGGGAATTTCCTTGATCATGGCAAGTCTGAAGAGAATAAAACCTGTTCTGATGTTGTCCACTAGGGGTACTTGAAGTGACGCCCTACTGGCGTAAATATTTTCCCTTCTGAGTCCTTACTCTACATTCCCGCAGCCTGTGGCCCAACTTACCACATCCATAACATACCTTACTACCTGCTCTACATAATCCTAAGTGATTCCTACCACACTCTTCACAAAGTAGATAGGTAAGACTCTTTTTCTCACTACCCTAGGCCTCGGAGTCTGGTAACCCATCACGACAGTCATTCCCGAACTTGGGTACTGGTGCACTAGCTGAAGATGGGGCTGGGACTAAAAACTTATGGCTATACTGAGAACGGCTACCACCCTCTGACTTAGGCTGAGGAAAGCTAAAACTACCTATCCTTGACCTCTTATTCTGCTTTTCCTTCATCTTAATCTTTTGCTCTTCTATTAGCTGAGCATGGGTCATAAGCCTAGCTAAATTCATGTCATTATTCAGTATGGTGGATCTACACTTATTAACCATGCTATCATTCACCCCTGAAACAAACTTACTCATCCTGGCCCTACTGTCTATAACCACATGAGGGGCATATGTGGCTAATTGAGTAAACTTAAGAGAATACTCTTTCACTATCATATTGCCCTTCCTGAAATTGATGAACTCTAGCACTTTAGCTCCTCTAAGCTCTAGGGGGAGTATAAGCAAACTCCTCCCACTCAACTGATCCTACATCAACTACCCTCTTAGACTTCCACTACTTGAACAAAGTGTGAGCAACATCCTGTGCAACTGATATGCAACTAGCTTAACACTCTCAACTCTCCATTACGTTTGTAATCTTATGCACCTGATCTAGGAATTCTTGAGGGTCCTCATCTACCTTAGATCCGAGAAAGGATGGAGGATTCATTTGGGTGAAGTCCCAAATCCTGGATGCAGCTGAATTGTCCACTGGCTTGGCCGGAACAATAGTTGGTCATTTATTCTAAGCAGCAACTAAGTAATAGTAGTGAATGCGGCCCTAAACTCCACATGAGAAACATGATCGCCCAAAGGTTCTTCAGGCCTAGAGTCTGACTGATTCTCGTTTCTTCTTTTAGGAGCCATGTTCTGTAGAAGAAAGGGAGAAATGAATTAGACTGAGAGATTGACTTGAGATTATGCTCACTAGCATAACATGAATACTAAAATAAGGGAAATTGTTCCTAAAACATCTTATAGCCTCCTGCACATAAATGTGGCGCGTAACATACCCATGAACAAGACTCTACTAGATGCGGCTTTTAGGCTTCTTAGACTCTATTGAACCTTAGGCTCTGATACTAAGTTTGTAATGACCCAAATCTGGTACCTGGAATATTGCACGATGCTAATGACCCCAAAAGACCACAAGCTAACCTATGACTGATATTTATACCTGTATACTACAGAATATATTGTATAATGTGGAAACATGAACTGAAAGTCCATAAGGATCAAGACAGAGACATAATATCTAATAGAAATACAACATCTGTGTGGGGTATGAAAAACCCAAAACAACTAAAGTAACTAACTAAACTTGATAGTCTGAAAGCCTCTAAACTGTCTGAATAAGGAGTTGATGGGACATGTCCCCAGCTAACTCTAACTAATAAATTAATTAATGACATAATAAAGTAATGATCATGTCCTTGAATAATGAGGACTCACTTCTAACTCTGATTGCTAAGGATGGAATGCTACTGGTGCTCGTGTCTCTAAACCTATAGTATAAAATACCATAGCGCGAATGCGTTAGTATGATTAAATGTACTAGTATGCACGTGAGGTAGGCTAAATGCATGGGATTCATATGCATGAACAATAATAATAATAGAATTAATAACATAAACGTAAGAATACATACATGACTAAGTAACTGTAACTGATATCATGATAGGACTCAATACTGAGTTCTGACTATTGAGTTTACTGATATTGATATCTGAGTCACTGATGAGTGAGAAAGACTAATACTGTATTACTGAATACTAAAGGGACTGATACTATATTACTGATTCATGAATAATTGTGTCTGACACTTCTGATTATGAAGAACTGGTCTAGTTGACTGTATCTGATAGTCCTGAAGCTGAATATTGATAACATGAGTTCTGATATAACTGATATAACTAATAACATAAGTGACTAGATCTGAAAGTCCTAAATCTGATTGAACTAGCTGAGTTTCATACTGTATCTGAGTTGATTGTATCTGATAGTCCTAAAATCTGAAGAACTATTTGAGTTCTATTTATGAGAATAAGACTGAGACTGAAATTGAGACTGTGGAAAGTAATCATCTAACTGACATGCCCCATACTAAGATAACTGGGGTTCAACCTGTAACCCTAGCTGGAAGGGTATTAGTACCGCGCTACTGGTAAAGACAACAGTTGTGGAGTCAGTCCTAATCGAGCGGGTGACCCCTAGGATCAGTCCTATACATTTAAATATTCAAACGGGTGATCCATGGTTATGTTAGTACAATCTAACGGGTGAAATCTCGTACCTATGCTGGCTACATAGTTTTGGAACTTAGGGATTACTTCTAGGGATTTCAGTCCTATCTAGCGGCTGAGTCCCCATCCCTAGGCTCGCTCGGTGCTGAATCCTACTTCCATCTGAAAGACACTGAACTAATTAACTGAACTGATACTATCGGTATTATTTAGTGGAGCTAAACTAAGTTTACTAAGTTTCATTGACTAATGGAATGCTACTGAGTTCTTAGGACTGACAGAGATTACTGAAGTTACCGAGATTTACTGGGAATACTGAATTACTGAACTACTATGATTTATGAAATTTCCTGAGTCACGTGACTAGCTGAGTTCTATGGATAAAGACTTATCTGAGAGTGTCATGAAAACATAACATGGCTCTAGGCACACAGCTAACTTATCGGGTACAAGTACCCCCAGGATGCGATGAGAAGAAATTGACAAAGCATGACTTACTTGAACACATGACCAACAAAACAATTCATAATTCATATATTGAAGAACTTCATCAAACATATGATATGCATAAACTTAAACATAAATGGGGATTTTATGATATCATGCTATTTGGGCACTTTTCCTTTACAAAGGCATTTAATCAAACACAGGGTAGGCATAATATAGCTAGACAACATATACAACAATCAAACGTCATGATTCATCTCTAATTTTATCATCCTAGGTTTACATGAACCTACATCATTACTAATCAATTACATATGAAATTTATCACCAAACATGGATTTGAATTCAATTAGTCATTATCAACATGAACAACAGCAAACCAGCATAAAATTCATAAAGAAAATTCATAAACTTGAACTTAGAAAAGAGATCCTTGGCCTTCATGGACGAAAGGAGTCCGTGAATGAACACTATGCATACTTGGGTTGAGTTTTTAGAAGTTCTTGAACTTGAAGAATTTGAATCTTTTTGATTCTTGAAGAATATTTGGATTTTATTCTTGGGGCTTAATCTTAGAGAGAAAACCCTAATTTTTTTGTTGTGAAATAATAATGAATAAATGAGATAAGATCAGATATAACTGGGTATATATAAGCGGGTGGTAAAAGACCAAAATACCACTGTTAAAACAACTTAAAATAACTGAGGGGGACGTGTCATGGTCCATCGCTGGGTTAACGGTCCGTCGGACTCACCGTCGAACTGGGACAAAACTAAGACTCACTGCCTTTGTGCGACAGTGGGGTACGATGGTCCGTCGCTAGTCTGATGGTCCATTGTACCTCTCTATCATACTCATCTAGAGAGCTGGCTTATTGACTCGATGTGATGGTTGTGGTCTACGGTCCATCGCTTATCCTACGTCCATCGGCCTGCACCGTCGCACCTGGGTGGTTTTACTGCCTTTTGTATTTCGACCATAACTTCCTCGTCCGATACCGCATTTTGATAAAATTAGTATAAATGAAAAGCTTATTCAATTTTCCATGTGATAGAAAGTGAAAATATTAAAAATACCACGAGTACAAAAGTGGGTTCATATTTTAAGGCTAGTTCTAATATTTTTGAGACGATTTCAAGCTAGAAAAAGGTACGGTGTATTACAATCATTTATCTTGTTGACATTCCAATATCTATTTAAAATATAAGATTTGATAGTATCCTTAGAGTATAAGTGTCTTCCCTGACTGATTTTTGATATAGCACCCTTGATGGTCCAATTGTCCCACCAAAAGTTGCTATTGCCACCTTGAATGCTCCATATGATGTTGGGTTCCACCATATTTTTTATCTTCATCATGTATCTCCAGTTTTTGGAGATATCATCTGACATTGCTTTGGCAATGGCATGGATTCTACTACTGTATTTGGCATTTAGAAAACTCGTCCAAAGAGAAGGGATATTTCTGTACCTCCACCATCTTTTAATAGCAAGAGTGGTGCTAATTTCTTCCATACTTCTGATTCCTATTCCTCCTTCAACCTGGGGAAAACACATTTTCTTCTAAGCACACCAATGGTGTTTGGCTTTATCTCCAGAGGTTCCCTATAAAAAATTTGAGAAGTATTTCTCAATTAAATTCAGGGTCCCTTTAGGAGGGCTCATAGCAGACAAAGTATAAATAGGGAGGGATTGTAAAAGATGTTTAATAAGGATTAGCTTACCTCCGTACGAAAGCATGTTGCCTTGCCAACCTTTGAGTTTGTTTACCACTTGATCAACCATTCCATTAAACATAACAATATTTGTTTTTTGCTAATGAAAATAGGGCATCCCAGATAAATAAAAAGAAAAGATTTTTCCATGAAAGAAGTGACTCTTCTCATCCAGTTGATTCTTCTAGGAGAAGTTTTAGGACTAGTGACAAAGAAACTTTTAGCACCGTTGATCATCTAGCCAGAGGCTTTTTCATAATCTCTAATACATCTCAAAACTAGTCTAATAGATTTGTTATTACTACCCGTAAATATCATAATATCATCCTCATAGGTGAGATGAGTAATAATGGGACCATTCTTGTTCATGAAAAATGGATTGAAATCAAGATTGTGAGTCAAATTATTCAACATTCTAGATATTACTTCAACACCAAGTATAAATAAGGATGGTGACAAATGGTCACCTTGCTTTAAATCTTGAGAAGAACTAAAACACATGTCTTGATCCATTAATTACAATAGAGTACCAGACATTATTTATCAATCTCATTATCCAATCAACCCAAGTTGTAGCAAAACCAAATTTAAGCAAAACAGCTTGAAGAAAAGACCAAGACATCCTATCATAAGCTTTGGCCATATCTAGCTTAATAATTATATTACCTCCTTTATTGTACTTAGAAATATTCTGCGCAATTTCTTGAGCTAATAAAACATTTTTCATGATAAGTCTACCTTTAATGAAACCACTTTGGTTTTCAGAAATAAAAGAATTTAAAAGAGGGTTCAGTCTTGTAGCCATTATTTTGGAGATGATTTTATTAGAGAAGTTAGTAAGACTAATAGGTCGCATGTCCGAGAAGGTACATGGGGAAGTAGTTTTGGGAATCAAAATAAGACATGTATGAGAGAAGAATTTAGTGAGATTATCTCCTTTGAAGAAGGACTACACAAAATTAATGAAGTCTATCTTGATGATGCTCTAGCAACTTTGATAGAACTTACCATTGAATTCGTCAGGTCTTGCAGAGCTCAAAGGTGACATGTCAAAGACAGCATTTTTGATCTCATCTTCCTCTGGTAACTTAGTAAGTAGCACATTATCATCATCAGTAATGCAAAATTTAATGTAGTCCAGCGTATTGCCATACGGTTGTGAAGGTTGAACAACTTCTTAAAATACCTTACTTCCACTTTAGCAATCTTATCACTATTGTATACCTATTTTTCTTTACTATTCTAAATTTTTTGGATTTGTAGTCTCCTCCTTTTGCTCTTTAAGACAGAATGAAAGTACTTAGTATTATTGTGTCCCTCTTCAAACAATTTGATTTAAGATTTTTGCCTGTACATAGCATTTTGGATACTCAACCATCTAGTGTATTCACTATGAGATTTGTTGAGTTCTTCCCCTTCTTGATCAGTATTATACATAATATCAATATCTTCCAGCATTTGGATTTTTTTTCCCATTCTATAACCTGATCATGGATGTCCCCCAGTGAGCTCCTAGACTATTGACTCAATTTCCTACCATGTCTCTTCAACTTAGTCTGTAGGATCCACATGGGGTTGCCATCAGTGGTATCATTCCAACTTTCTTGCATGATCTCTTGAAATTTAGGTTGGTGTACCCAAAGACTAAGAAATCTAAAGTAACTAATGTGGTCATATTGGTCATTGTAGCATTTCATAAGCAAAGGTCTTTGGTCTGAAGTAGTTCTTGTCAGGTGCTTGATATTGTTGTTCTGGAATCGTTGATCCCAATCGACATTGATAAAGACTCTGTCTAATCTTTTCTATTTTCTTTTACTAGGTTTTCTGTTGTTGCACCAAGTATACTTAGAGCCACAAAAACCCAGGTCAACCATACCACAATTATTCATGCAACTAATGAAATCTAATCTTTTGTATGCTCTGTGAGGTAGACCCCCCAAATTCTCTTTCGAATCTATTATGACATTGAAGTCACACCCAATACACCATGGCCCTTTGATAGAGATATTAAGAGTTTCCAAGTTCCTCCATTATTTATTTATTTCAACTGTGGTACATTTGGCATACACTGCAGTGACATGAATATCCTTGGAGTTGTTATACTTGAACCTCATAGTCAGTTGTTGTTCTTCATTGCTAATGATATCTGCCTAATCCATATAGGACCAAAATAGCCATATTTTGTTGTTGTTATTAAAAAACAATTTTGAAATCCCAAAAATCTCTTATATCCATCAATTTTTTGTTGATTCACCAATGGTTCCATAATGGCAACAAAAATAGTCTTGTTTAAGTCGACCAAATACTTTAACCTGTGAATAGCTTTCTTGGATCTAATCCCTCCAATTTTCTAAAAAATGAAGCATATCATTGTATATTAGATGATGTAGAGTATTTGGGATTCTTCTCTTTCAGGGAAGGAACTGTTCTCTCTATTTATCTCTTGCCATATTTTCTCTGTTTGTTTCTACCTCTTGTAATATTAGTAGAACTATTTTTTGATGAGATTGAGATACATCTTCTTCACAATTACGTTGGGATTTGTTGGGTTCCCTAATGTTGAAACTCTGTGCAGTAGTGTCATCATCAGAGGATTGTTTCTGTTCTTCATCCCAATCCTTGTATTTGATGATCTTACCTCTTTCCGTATATTGATCTTTAGCAAGGTCCTTTTCCACAGTTGATTGAACAGAGTAGTCTATATCCCCTATTTATTTTTGCTCATCTTTATTTTTCATAGTAGCTTCGTGTCTAATTCAGGCAGGAGTAGTGTTCTCTCTCTTTTTTCCCCTTCTTTTCTTTGTCTACTTCTCTCTCTAGTAGATGATATACCATTATTGTCTAAAACTGATTTTAGATGATTTTGAGCATGCTCATCATCCTTTTCCTCAATTATTTTAGCGGTCTCCATATTTTTGCGACTATAATCTCCACTCTCTTCATATGATTGAGCATCTTGTTCTTCATCCTGTATCCCAGTTACTACCCCATTCAGTTCAACAACTAGTTGGATCTCTTTCTAATTTTTTATCTCAGTTGGTAAGCTTTCTAAAGTTTCATAGTAAAGTATTTTGTCCTCCTCCTCGATACCGTGTTGTTCTGAATCATCATTCTTATTATGTGGTTGTTGTTGCTCGCTATTTTCAGAATTGTACTCACTTGTGTTATCCTTGTCACATTGCTCATGATCAATATTTTCAGACCTCAAATAAGTCTTTTGACTATGTTTAGATTCCAGCTCCTGGACTATGTTTAGATTCCAGCTCCTGGTTTATACTTTCCTCCTCTTCTGGGGAGGCTATAATAGTAGTCTTTCTCTTGTGCTTTCTATTGATTGTTTCCATTGATAGATTTGGTTTGAAAGTAACTATATTCTTTTTGTTGGGCATTTTATTTTTCTTGTTTTTTCTTTTAATTCTTGACACCAGAGCGAGTTTATTGTCATCTTTGATATCAGGACTGATTTTGTTTGTCATAGCATTCCTCCGTTCTATTTTACCTCTAGTCTCAACATCATTGTCTGCAAAAACATTTTCCTTGTTTTGTTCTGTTTCACCCCAGCTTCAACAACATTATCAGCATAAACATCTTCTTTGTTTTGTTCCTGTGTCAATTTATTTTCACGTTCTGGTTTTTGTGTACTGATTTTTCCATTCTCTTCCTTCTCCTTTTCAACATTTCTACATTGGTTAATATTATGTTCGAGCAGCTTGCATTGTCTAAAATTTGGGAATATTTTCATACTCAAGCTTTTGACTATACCCCTTTAGAGGGCTATTTTCATCTTCCGATCCAACCCAAAATGCATTGATCAAAGGCTTAGTTAAATCTACCTCGATTCTAACCTTAGCCATGCTAGGATGAGTTCTATTTTCTGTAGCCAAATCTATGGATAGGGGGATACCTACCGGAGCAGCAATTTGCCTAATATAATTTTATGAGTGATAATGGAATGGCAGCCATGGTAAGAGAACCCAGATAGGAACAATGCATGAGTCTTCCTCCGGATTGAAATCCGGAGTCCATTTCTCTAGCCACATTACTTGACCATCAATTTCTATAGATCTTCTAAACCATACACTTTTAAAATCATCCTCATTAGTGAAGTATAAAAACATAGTTCTAAAGTCAAAAACACCAATTTTTGTCTTACCTTTTAGAGGAATTTTCTCGGCAAATTTAGAGCGAATATTTTCTATTTGGGGTCTTGATCTGAGAAATTTGCCGACGATCATTAACTTGCATTCATCTTCCATAACCCCATAATAATCACTGGATTTGAAGATGATGGCCGAAATTCTGTTGTGGGTTGAGTATCGAGCTCAAAATTCTAAGGGATCTGTATTGCTCCTTTATAGTTCAAATTTTGAGAGATTTCTGAATTTTTTCCCAAATTAGTTGTCGGAGATGCACTCAGATCCATGAGACGCATCGTTGGATGATCTAACGGAGTCCCCATGGTCGGTGCATGAGCATCGTTTGTTTGAGCAAAGGATGGAAAGAGCAGTTATAGGCTGTAACGATAAAAAGTGTACGGAGAGAATTTTAGAGAGAGAAAAGTATCTTTTGTTAAATTTATCATGACAAAATGCTCCTTCTAAAGTAACTGATTGGCATACTCTACCAATAATTTATTTGTCACTTTCTGTAACACAAATTTGTCTCAGCATTGAAAACAAATCCAACTAAAGGAAGATTTTCAACATGAAGGTCTGAGATTATTAACTTTCTTTTCATGTTTTATTTTCTTGAACAAAAATAAAATTACCATTAACCAACGACCACCTCATGCAATGAAGAAGATATGCTTTAAGTAATATAACACTTAAAATTTGGCTGGGGCTGACTAATATCACAATAACAAGAAGTGAACTCTCCTCTAAAAAAAAGGGCAAATTTCAATGCTGACCTCCAAAAGTTGTCTCGCTACTAACATGCAGTTGTCTCCTCTATCCTTCTCTTTCTTCAAGTACTCTTCCACTTGTGTTAACAAAGCCACAATTTACTTGATAAAACAAACTACTTAAGGAGAAAATAATACAGTAAGAATGAGTTTTACCTTCAACGTGTATTCACGATAAGAATCTTTCCAAATCTAACTTGAATCTTTTCAAGAATAATAAGTTGCAGTATCTATAAGTATAGTATCTTCAAAGTCATTCTCATAAATACTCCATTTCCCCCTTTCTTATTTTAACAAATATATCATGAACATCTTTAATAAAGCTCTATCAATCCGCTCACCTTCATGTTATTATTTTTGGGTTTAATATGTATGAAAAAGGTGTGAATGGAAAATGGAGAGAAAAATGGTGAAAGGAAGGAGACAGTAATTTAGAAGGTGTACTCCCAAAATTGAAAAGTTCACTAATTCTCCCATATTGCTGGGAGAAGGGAACTATGGAGTGTTTTTAATAGAAATTACTTACTCCATATGCTAAGTGAGGCAAGAAATAAGAAATGCCTCACGCTGTCGCCATCGTCGCTTGGCTTCGACTTCAGCTTTGGATTTGGATCGATCAATGAGATCTATCTTTTGGACAAAGTTTATTTCACGTAAATTTAATCCGAATTCCAAAAGGAAAATGCACCAGTAATCCTCCATTTATACCTGCATACAGATTTTGAAATAGTATTTACTGAAATGATACACTACTTCAAACTGATGCCATTGTTCAATGAAATGATATGTCTGTTCAACGAACTGATGTACTATTTTGTGAAATGGTATGTCTGTTTGGATAAGGACACATTCTTTCGGTAAACAAACATGAATTTCCAGAAACATCACACCATTTAAGTGAACCAATGCCACCTTTCAGAAAAGGCATCTCACAGGCTATATAAACCTGCTTTCATTCACAGATTTTAATATGAATTTTTCTGCAATAAACTCAATCCATTAAGTGAGTTCGATGATATTCCAATTGTTTGAGGTGCCGCTACAGTTGGTATGTTTGGCCATTTTATCCTGGGAGAAAAATTCCGTAACCTCAGGTATAGTGAGGGGAATTATTTCCTTAAGGCAAGTTCGTGAATTCGGGCGACTTAGCCATTTCTGTTTTTCTTCTTTATTTCTGAAAGTAAATACACTTCTAAGAAAGATCACTTTAATATTGTGTTGAGGGTATTTACTACACTTCATTGTGCTCTTGTTTTTAAACATAGAACTAACATTGAAGTTGTTGTTTACATATACAGATTCTGTGTACCCATAGAAGGAACTAAAAATCTTAAGGAAATAAGTTTCAGAATTTGTATAGCTTGTTTTTGGAGATTAAAGTTTTAACTTTCCACTCTGCCTGAACTTAACTAGTGATTTGAAGTCATAAAAACTTCATCACAAGTGTAAAATCATTCAGTTTATAATTAAAAGTCATAAAAACTTCATTGTCAACTAGAAACAAGAAGAAAAGTTTAAAGTTGCTTAAGTTTATAAGCAGTATTCTGAAAACACTAAGTATATTTTGTCTTGTGGTGAAAGGAAAAATGACAAGAGATAGTTAAATTCAAGATGCGGCAATGTCTATGGGGGAAACTAATATTTCCGCATCAAGTCGTACAAATGCTCCGCCTACAATGGCATCGGCGGAGAAGCCCAAAAAGTTTTTGGGCATTGACTTTAAACTATGGCAGCAAAAGATGTTCTTTTACCTCACCACCTTATGTCTGCAACGGTTCACTAGCGAAGACGCTCCTGAGGTGCCCGAGGGAACCTCGGACAAAGAGCGTTTTGTAATTGTAGAAGCTTGGAAACATTCAGACTTCCTTTGCCAGAATTATATTCTGAGTGGTCTCCAAGACGACCTCTACAATGTCTACAGTGGAACTAAGACATCGAAGGAACTGAGGGGGGAACTTGAACAAAAATATAAAATAGAGGATGTGGGAATTTAGAAATTCCTTGTTGCACGATTCTCGGACTTTATAATGATAGATAGCAAATCGGTTGTCTCTCAAGTGCAGGAGTTGCAAGTCATCATATATGATCTCCTAGCAGAAGGTATGTCTTTGAAAAATACCTTAGTTGAACAAATTAAAAAAGTTCTTAATACTCACATAAACTATTTTGTAGGTTTGAATGTGAATGATGCATTTCAAGTAGCAACGATAGTTGAGAAGCTACCACCTTTGTGGAAAGACTTCAAAAACTACTTGAAGTATAAACACAAGGAGATGATTGTCGAAGATCTTATTGTCTGACTGCAAATTGAAGAGGACAATAAAGCTTCTAAGAGAAGGTCCAAAGGGAATTCTACAATTAATGTAGCACATATTGAAGACGATGGCCAGAGTAATTTTAAGAAAAGAAAGAAAGCTGAACAAAGAAGCAATCAGCCCAAGAAGAAATTCAAGGGAAAATTCTTCAACTGTGGAAAGATTGGCCACAAGTCCACGAATTATCGTTCCCTAAGGAAAGGCAAGAAAAAGGATCAAGTAAATATGATTTAATGCAATATAGAATGCGATGATTTGTATGCTATGTTCTCAGAATACAACTTGCTAGGGAATCCTCGTGAATGATGGATGGATTCTGGTGCTACCCGCTATGTATGTGCCAACAAAGAGTTGTTTTTATTATTTTCTCTCGCTCAAGTAGAAGAAATGATCTACATGGCTAACTCCACCACTGCTAAGATGGAAGAAACAGGAAAAGTGTGCTTGAAAATAGCTTCGGGCAATTACCATTAGGGAAATTCTCTCTAGTAGAATTATCACTGTTGACTATGTAAAGTCATAGGATAATATGTCGGATCCACTTACAAAAGGCCTATCTAGAGAAGGAGTGGAAAGGACACCTAGGGAAATGGGTTTAAGGCCTAGAACAAGTCAGCATGGCAGTAACTCTACCTAACAGACTGGAGATCCCAAGAGCTAGGTTCAAAGATATCAAAAAAAGTTGTGTCTGACAGGTTCAACATTGTCAATTACGCAACCCATTCTCATGATGTAGACAATGTATAGTAATCAAGGATAAGACTTAAAGTGAAAAGTCTTTTAATGATTATCTAAATTTGGCAGATTTGACCAAATAGTTTAATCTATAGGACTGAACATTTAGAAAATATCTATATGAGGGCAAAGTGGAAGCCGCTTCAAGGAGAATGTTAGTAAAGTCCTATTCTCTAAGCTCTCACGAAACCAAGACGTGTTCATGGCTGAAAAGAACAAAACTGTAAGAACCATAAACGATAAAAGGCTGGTTGTGTGACATGTGTTTTCTAGTAGTACATTAAATATCAATGGTTCAAAGATATCAAATATACCAATTGACCGAGTGTATCCAATATATGTTCATTACGAAAAGTTCAAAGGAAAACCCACTTATCCAGATGCAATCAGTCTTTGCTTGATGATCACATACTTGTCCGTAAAAATTTTATGAAAAATAGATATTCCCCATTCATGTGGGGGATTGTTGGGTTCAATATGTATGAAAAAGGTGTGAATGGAAAATGGAGAGAAAAATGGTGGAAGAAAGGAGACACCAATTTAGAAGGTATACTCCCAAAATTGGAAAGTTCACTAATTCTCCCACATTGGTGGGAGAAGGGAACTACGGAATGTTTTTAATAGAAATCACTTACTCCACATGCTAAGTGAGGCAAGAAATAAAAAATTCCTCACACCGTCGTCGTCGCTTGCTCGGCTCGGCTTCGGCTTCGGCTTCGGCTTCGGCTTTGGATTTGGATTTGGAAAATAATCGATTGATGAGATCTATCTTTTGGACAAATTTTATTTCATGTAAATTTAATCTGAATGCCAAAAGGAAAATGCACCAGTAATCTTCTATTTATACATGCATAAAGATTTTGAAACAGTATTTTCTGAAATGATAAACTGCTTTGAACTGATACAATTGTTCAACGAAATGATATATCTGTTCAAAAAACTGATGTACTGTTTCGTGAACTGGTATGTATATTTGGAGGACACGTTCTTTGGGTAAATAGACATGAATTTCCAGAAACATCACACCATTTAAGTGAACCAATGCCACCTTTTTGAAGAGGCATCTCACAGGCTATATAAACCTGCTTTTATTCACAGATTTTAATATGAATTTTCTGTAATAAACTCAATCTGTTAAGTGAGTTCAACGATATTCCAATTGTTTGAGGTACCGCTACAGTTGGTCTGTATGGCCATTTTATCCTGGGAGAAAAATTTTGCAACTTCGTGTATTCACTTTAAATGATGGTATCAAAAGATATTCTTTTACCTCACCACTTTGTGTCTGCAACGGTTCACTAGCGAAGACGCTCCTGAGGTGCCAGAGGGAACCCAGACAAAGAGCGTTTTATAATTGTAGAATCTTGGAAACATTCTGACTTTTTTTGTAGGAATTATATTCTGAGTGGTCTCCAATACAACCTCTACAATGTCTACAGTGGAACTAAGACATCAAAGGAATTGTGGGGGTCACTTGAATAAAAATATAAAATAGAGGATGCAGGAATAAAGAAATTCCTTGTTGCACGGTTCCTTGACTTTAAAATGATAGATAGCAAATTGGTTGTCTCTCAACTGCAGGAGTTGCAAGTCATCATACATGATCTCCTAGAAGAAGGTATATCTTTGAAAAGTACTTTAGTTGGATAAATTTAAAAAGTTCTTAATACTCACATAAACTGTTTTGTAGGTTTGATTTTGAATGATTCATTTCCAGTAGCAGCGATAGTTGAGAAGCTACCTCCTTGGTGGAAAGACTTCAAAAACTACTTGAATCATAAACGCAAGGAGATAACTGTCGAAGATCTTATTATCTGACTACGTATTCAAGAGGACAATAAAACTATCGATAGAAGATTAAAAGGAATTATACAATTAATGGAGCACATACTGTAGAAGATGACCAAAATAATTCTAAGAAAAGAAAGAAAGATGAACAAGGATGCAATATACCCAAGAAGAAATTCAAGGGAAGATGCTTCACTTGTGGCAAGATTGGCCACAAGTCCACAGATTGTCGTTCCCCAAAGAAAGGCAATAAAAATGATCAAGCAAATATGATTGAATCTAATAAAGAATGCGATGATTTGTGTGCTATGTTCTTAAAATGCAACTTGGTGAGGAATCCTCGCGAATGGTGGATGGATTCTAGTGCCACCCGCCATGTATGTTCCAACAAAGAGTTGTTTTCATTATTTGCTCCGGCTCAAGTATAAAAAATGATCTACACGGCTGCCTCCGCTATTGCTAAGGTGGAAAGAACAGGAAAAGTGTTTTTGAAAATGTCTTCGGGCAAGGTATTGACACTTAATAATGTCTTGTATGATCCAGATAGATAGCAAATCGTCGTCACTTTCTCGGCTCGACTTCGACTTTGGATTTGGATTTGGAAAATGATCGATCGATGAGATCTATCTTTTAGAAAAAGTTTATTTCACATAAATTTAATCCGAATGCCAAAGGGAAAATACACCAGTAATCCTCCATTTATACATGCATATAAATTTCAAACAGTATTTTCTTAAATGATACACTGCTTCGAACTGATGCAATTGTTCAATGAAATAATATGTTTGTTCAATGAATTAATGTACTATTTCATGAATTGGTTTTTCTGTTTGGAGAAGGAAATGTTCTTTGGGTAAACAGACATGAATTTTCAGAAACATCACACCATTTAAGTGAACCAATGCCACTTTTTCGAAGAGGCATCTAACAGGCTATATAAACCTAATTTCATTAATAGGATTTAATATGAATTTTTCTGCAATAAACTCAATCCGTTAAGTGAGTTCGGTGATATTCCAATTGTTTGAGGTACCGCTACAGTTGGTCTGTTTGACCATTTTATCCTGGGAGAAAAAGTCCGCAACCTCGGGTACAGTGAGGGAAATTATTTTCTTAAGGAAAGTCTATGAATTCGAGCGACTTGGCCATTTCTATTTTTCATCTTTATTTTTGAAAATAAAATACACTTCTAAGAAAGATCAATTTGATCTTGTGTTGAGGGTATTTACTATACTTCATTGTGTTCTTGTTTTTAGACATAGCACTAATGTTGAAGTTTTTGTTTACATATACAGATTATGTGTAC
>NC_061117.1:22465986-22566432 GCF_002878395.1 Capsicum annuum | reverse complement strand
TAGCACTAATGTTGAAGTTTTTGTTTACATATACAGATTATGTGTACCCGTAGAAGAAACTAACAATCTTAAGGAAATAAGTTTCAGAATCTGTATAGCTTGTTTTTGGAGATTAAAGTTTTAACTTTCTACTCCGCCTGAACTTAACTAGTGAATTGAAGTCATAAAAATTTCATCACAAGTTAAAGATCATTCGGTTTACAATTAGAAGTCATAAAAACATCATTATCAACTAGAAACAAGAAGAAAAGTTTAAAGTTGCTTAACTTTATAAGTAGTATTCTGCAAATACTAAGTCTTTTTTTGTCTTGTGGTGACAGGAAAAATGACAAGTGATAGTCAAATGCAAGATGCGGCAATGTCTGTAGGGCCAACCAATATTGCTATATCAAGTCGCACAAATGCTCCGCCTACAATGGCACCGGTGGAGAAGCCCAAAAAATTTACAGGCATTGACTTTAAATGATGGAAATAAAATATATTATTTTACCTCACCACTTTGTGTCTACAATGGTTCACTAGCGAAGACGCTCCTGAGGTGCCCAAGGGAACCTCGGACAAAGAGTGTTTCATAATTGTAGAAGCTTGGAAACATTCAGACTTTCTTTGCAGGAATTATATTCTGAGTGGTCTCCAAGATGACCTCTACAATATCTATAGTGGAACTAAGATACCGAAGGAATTGTGGGGGGCACTTGAACAAAAATATAAAACAGAAGATGCGGGAATTAAGAAATTCCTTGTTGCATGATTCCTGGACTTTAAATGATAGATAGCAAATTGGTTGTCTCTCAAGTGCAGGAGTTGCAAGTCATCATACATGATCTCTTAATAAAAGGTATATCTTTATACCGTAGTTGAACAAATTAAAAAAGTTCTTAATACTCACATAAATGGTTTTGTAGGTTTGATTATAAATGATGCATTTCAAGTAGTAGTGATAGTTGAGAAGCTACCATCTTTGTGGAAAGACTTCAAAAACTACTTAAAGCATAAATTCAAGGAGAAAACTATCAAAGATCTTATTGTACAAAAGGTAAAAAGGGAATTCTACAATTAATGGAGCACATATTGTAGAAGATGACCAAAACAATTCTAAGAAAAGAAAGAAAGCTGAACAAGGAAGCAATCAACCCAAGAAGAAATTCAAGGAAAAATGTTTCAGTTATGGAAAGATTGGCCACAAGTCCATGGATTGTCGTGCCTCAAAGAAAGGCAAGAAAAAGGATCAAGTAAATAAGATTGAATCCAACAAAGAATACGATGATTTATGTGCTATGTTCTCAGAATGCAACTTGGTGGAGAATCCTTGTGAATGGTAGATGGATTCTTGTGCCACCCACCATGTATGTGCCAAAAAAAGTTGTTTTCATCATTTGCTCCGGCTCAAGTAGAAGAAATGATCTACATGGCTAACTCAGCTACTTCTAAGGTGGAAGGAACAGGGAAAGTATGGTTGAAAATGACTTCGGCAAGGTCTTGACACTTAACAATCTCTTGTATGTTCCATAATTATGTAGGAACTTAATTTCTGTTTCACTTCTAGATAAGAACGGATTAAAATATGTAACCGTTTCTGGAAAAATTGCAACTAGCAAAGGAGAAATGTATGTGAGAAAAGGTTATCTCATCGAGGGCCTTTATAAGATGAATGTAATGACTATTGAAGTAAATAAAAGTTCAAATTATTCTTATTTTCTTGAGTCTTATGATTTATGCCATGAACGTTTAGGCCATGTTAATTACAAAACGTTACGAAAATTTATTAACTTAGAAGTTTTGCCAAACTTTGAGTACAATAAATAAAAGTTTCAAACATGTGTGGAATTGAAGTATGCAAAGCATACTTACAAGTCCGTTGAAAGGAATTCCAATCCCTTAGACTTAATACACATTGATATTTATGATATGAAGTCAACACCATCACGTGGTGGAAAAAAGTATATTATAACTTTCATTGACGATTGCATTAGATACTGTTATGTCTACTTGCTAAATAGTAAGGATGAAGCATTAGATGCATTTAGGCAATATAAAACTAAAGTTGAAAATCAGTTAGACAAAAAGATCAAAATGATAAGAAGTGATAGGTGCGGAGAATATGAATCTCCCTTTGCCGAAATATATGTAGGGAATAGAATCGTCCATCAACCTATGACCCTGTATTCACCTCAATCTAACAAAATTGTGGAAACAAAAAACCGAACTTTGAAGGAAATGATGAATGCCTTGCTTATAAGTTTTGGTTTACCACAAAGCTTATGGAGGGAGGCTATCCTTACAGCCAATTGTAGACTTAACTGAGTTCCCCATAGTAAGACACAATCAATTTCTTATGAAAAATAGAAAGGAAGGAAATCCAACTTGAAATATTTCAAAGTGTGGGGGTATCTAGCAAAGATCCAAATTCCTATGCCTAAAAGGGTTAAGATAGGACCTAAGATGGTGGACTGCGTGTTCATAGAATATGCTAAAAGTAGTAAAGTAAGTCAATTTTTGTTTCATAAATCCGAACATCCAGATATTAACGAAAATACGGCAATCGAATCAGACAATGCTGAATTCTTTGAAAACATTTTACCCATATAAAATTAGACATGAATAGTCTAGTGGAGGATCTAAACGACCTCGAGATGAACCAAGTGAGAATGTACATAATGAAGAAAATTCAAGATGCAGTATATGTCAATGAAATTCTACTTTATTTGGATCAAATTTTGTAATATTTCTCTTATAAAATGAGTGTCAAACATTTAGAGAAGCGATGGCATCTTTAGACTCATCCTTTTGGAAAGAGGCAGTCAATGGTGAGATGATTTAATCTTAAGAAACCATACATGGGAATTGGTTGATGTTCCTCCCTAAAATAAAACTATAGGTTCTAAATATGTTTTTAAAAGGAAGATGAAAGTGGATGGAACTATTGACAAATACAAGGTAGGACTTATAGTAAAGGGCTTCAAACAAAAAGAAGTCCTTGATTACTTTGATACATACTCACCAGTAACAAGAAAAACATCGATTCGAATGTTAATTGCCTTAGTGGCGGCATATGATCTTTAAATCCATCAAATGGATGTGAAACCCATTTTCCTAATTGGAGAATTAGAGGAATAAATATACATAGAACAACCTGAGGGTTTTGTGGTTCCAGGAAAGGAAAACAAGGTGTGTAAACTTATCAAGTCATTATATGGACTAAAGCATGCACCAGAACAATGGCATGCTAAGTTTGACCAAACCATGTTGGCAAACAAATTCAAAATAAATGAATGTGATAAATGTGTTTATATTAAAGACACTCCAAATCACCAAGTCATTATATATTTATATGTGGATGATATGTTGATCATCAGTAGAGACATTTCTGTCATAAATGCAACAAAATGAATGCTCGAGAGCAGGTTTGATATGAAAGACCTTGGATACAGATGTTAGGTGTAAGAATCAATCAAACTCTATAAGGTTTGGCGTTGTCACATCTCATTATATTGAAAAGGTACTTGACAAGTTCAAGTATATGGAATTCGGTATTGCCAAGACTCCATTGGATGTGAGCTTTGCACTTCAAAAGAATGAAGGTGAAAGTGACTCGCAATTGGAGTACGCAAGAGTATTGGGATGTTTAATGTATATAATAATCTGTATACGGTCGGACATAGCATGCACTATTAATAAATTGAGTCGGTACACAAGTAATCCCAATAAAACTCACTGGATGGCAATGAAAAGAGTTTTGAGGTATCTTAAATACACTCAAGATTATGCTTTGCATTATAATAAATATCATGCGGTACTTGAAGGCTATAGTGACGCAAATTGGATCACCGGATCGAACGAAGTAAAATCCACAAGTTGATATGTATTTAATCTCCGTGGAGGAGTAGTCTCTTTGAAATCATCCAAACAGACTTGTATTGCTTGCTCTAGAATGGAATCTAAATTTATCGTATTTGATAAAGTCGGTGAAAAGCAAAATGGCTCTTGAAAGCTCAAACTATCTTTGAAAGAGGGGTTTGGGTGAACTAATGGAACCCACATCATCCTTGAAAGAGGGATATGGGAACCAAGGCAATAGTAGAAAATTAATGGATTTATTTTACTTATTCTCACTGTCTTAGACATAAGGGTTATTTTGTAGTTGACTTTGCCTTGGGTATCATACTAGAAATAGGGATGCCTAAATTTAGGTTGTGGGTAAATATGATTGTCACACTTGTTAGGTACTTGAAAGGGTCAACAAGTGAAATCTTTGAGGTTTTATTGAGAAATTAGACTTAAGGGTACTAGACCTAGCCTACAACATTAGTAACTTACTAGTATATGCATCAAATCTCACACACCCACACCTAAGTAGCCCTTAGGTAGACATAATCCCAAGATTTTCCCATATCGAATCTAAACTACAATTGTTATATAGTTCACGAAATTGAGTTACTATTGACACATACATCCTCTCTTAACCAAAATCCCCCCCTCCATTTCTTAATTATGTTATTTATTTTATTAACACTTCAGGTATTATCTTAGTAGGACTTAATTACTCATAAGATTAGAATTCTATCTCTCACTCCTTGTGGATTCGACCTCAATGCGAGTGGGGATATTGACAACGACCGTCCTCTACCACTCTAAATGGTATAGGTGAGCGTTATCAAAATGGCGGTGAAATTTAGTTTTCTCTTGTGCGGTATTAATTCTTACTTAGGGTATACCTGTAGTGGTGTGTATTTATTTTGGTTATTGTTTTTTTTCTTTATAGATGATATATGTTGCATACACGAAACCATGAGTGACAATGCTAGTCAAGCTGGGTTTTGTGATATCCCTCTGGATGATGAAGGGCAACTCAATAACGTTGGTCATTCAAGTATCATCCAGATCCCACCTACTCATGGGAATGGTGTATTTCATATCACAAGCATCATGTTGCACATGTTTCAAATGAAGGGTCTTTTGGGGGGCAAACTTATAAGGACCTCAACCTTCATTTAAATAATTTTGTAAAGGTGTGTGCACCCTTCAATATCACACACATAACCCAAGAGTCCATCAGATTTCGTCTCTTCTTGTTTTCTCTAATAGGAGAGGTGGTATTATGGTTTTGATCTCTTCTGGATAGATCTATCACCTCATGGGATGAGCTCACCATGGCCTTCCTTGACCGGTATTTCCCACCTTCCAAAATGCTCTAATTAAGGGATGAGATCATAAAATTTAGGAAAATAAATGGAGAGCCTTTGTATGAAGTATGGGAAAGATTTAACTGAAAATTAATGCAATATCCAAACCATGAGGTCCCAAAGAAGATGCTTCTCCAATCTTATACCATGCTCTTGATCCACTCAACAAAATCGTGGTGGCCAATGTAGTAGGGGGCTCTCCTTTGAAGTTGCATTATTATGCGGTAATAAATTTTCTTGAGGAGGTTACCAAGAAAAAGTGGGGATGGTATACCCGAGAATCTGAGGTTCCTAAGTGTTCTCCCACTAGATACTTGGTTGACAAGGAACAAAGAAAAGAAGATGATGAAAGAAAAGAGAATATGGCTAATATGATGACGTAACTAGAGCTGTTGACAAAATATATGATGGGTGCACCCGTAAAAGTGGTGAATGTCATGGAATCAAAATCCTGTGAAGATGAGGAGGAGGATAAAAATCTAGATGAGGAGATTTGATACTTGGCAAATTACTCGGGAGGGTTCCTGCCTGGCCTATAAAAGGTGGGGTGGGGATCAAGGTTGGATGGACCATGAATATGACCATGATTGGAGGGATAGAGATCGTGATTATGACCGACATGTGTCCCCTCATGACCGGGCAAAGAACAAATATGGTAACACCATCAACCTCAACAAATATAAAGAAGATATTTTGGTAAGGATTTTGATAAGAGTGAGAGGAATGTACAAAATATTGTGTGAAATGAAAAGTGACTTTTTGCAACTTAATCAAACCATGGTGTCCCACTACACCTCCATTAAGCAATGGAGACTCAAATCGAGCAAATGTCCACCTAATTAAATACTAGTCTAAAGGGTGGTCTTCCTAGTGACACTATTATGAACCCGAAAAATAAAGCTCAAGTTTTAGAAATAGGCACTAGGAGTGGGAAAACCCTTGGTGATCACTTGAAATAAAATTTGGGTGACAATATTTCTATGGTTAAGTCTAAAAAATGCCACCAAAATCTCAAGAAAAGGATGATGAAAATTAATCAGTAGAAGTTGATGAAGAGATAGTGGAAAATGAATTACCACAAAGTGATGTGATGCCTACAATGCAAGTCCCTCCCCCATTTTCTTAAAGGATTTAAAGAAAAGGGAAGGGTGATAAAATCAACAAATTTGTGGCCAAGCTTAGCAACCTCTCTATCAATATCCCATTGCTTGAAGTAATCCAAGAAATCCAAAGATACGCTAAGCTCATGAAAAAGCTAATGTCAAAGAAGAATCTCATTGGAGGTGACACAATTGAAGTCACCCATTGTTGTAGTGTTATCATGAGTATCAAAATTATGGAAAAAAAGGAAGACCCCAAGGCTTTTACCATCCCTTGCACCATCGGAATGCATATGTTTGAAAAAGCTCTATGCAATCTCGATGCAAGTATAAACCTCATGACTTTTTCCATCTACAAAAAGCTTGGATTGGATACTTGATACAATCCTAAAGAGAACAAAAGAGTACAAGGCATTATCAAAGGTTCAAGCTTCAGAATTGACAAGTGATTGAAGGCCTTTTGGAGCATTTTTGAAGCCTTGTTCAAGAGAAGCTAGGAGGAGAACCTTTACACTCAAGAGGCGCCTCTAGTAAAGGGTATATAATACATTTTATACATTAAAGTCACACTCAAGAGGCACCCCAATTTCTTTATTCATTAAGGGTATTTTTGGTAGTTACTATGTAATAGTATAAATAGACAAATTAGCTTTTCTTTTCATTAGACTTTGATGAAATTATTAAGATATACTCTTTTGTAACTTTTGTTCTTCCTTCTTATGAGTTCAACACAAAATTAGGCATCAGCATTAGTGTAGATTTCACTTTTGTTGACTCTTTGGCAAGAAAGGTTGGTGCTTGGGGAAGGTGACTCCCTTTGTGTCTACCTAAGAGTGAGATGTTGTCTTTATTGATGGTGTGTGTCTAGGTGTTTGAAACAGACCTTGGTGCTATCTATTGTTGAATATCTATGTCTCATTACTATCCTTTACTTTCAATGTAATTTTCTCTTCTTTTATGTTGAATTCAAAATGTCTATGTGTGTTTTGAGTCTTCTACTTCTTCCCTTTTCTTCTATGTGTTGTTAATTTGGATTTTTAGTGTTTGTCTTCTCCTTTTAGTGGATGGTTTTTGTGTTTCTAGGTTTTTTCTTGTATCATTTGGTATCAAGAGCCTTACTTAGGTTTTTTCCCACAACTATAATCCTTGGTTTTAGTGTCCTTATTAAGAAAATCTCACAAAACAGAGTCAAAAATCTGGAAAACTCAAAAAAAATTGGTGTTGTATTGTTGTTTGTAGTAGATCAGTTTGTTAAAAGTTAGATCTACTAAATTTTATTGTGTTTTTTTTGGTTTCAAGTGCTAGATCCTTGCTCTCTAGCACCTAAGGAGTCTAGATCTACACTTGGAACAAGATTTGGGAGATTTTGTGCTAGATCCACCATGGATATGTCGTCTTAAAGCTTTAAAGGTGATATATCCGTGTGGTGTTCCAGTGTTGGACATTGGTTGTTGCTTATTTTGTGATATTTGAGTTTATCTTGGCCTAAGGAACCTAGATCTATAAAAAAAAAGAAGGTTAGGGTTCATTTGAGTGAAGGTCAAACATCGGTTAACCCTTGAATATTCATCTTGTTCTTCTATGTTTATCCAATCTTGTTGAAGAAGAATGTTCAAGGAAGGTGTTTGATCCAAAAAAAAGAGAGTAAATAGAGTCTACATGGTGTTTGTGAAAGAATATTCTTTGGCATATTCATTGTCATCCAAAAGAAGGAAGAAAACAAAGGAGACAACCAAGTACAAATCAAGTACAATCCAAGTACAAAGGGCGGGGACCAATCTCTTGAATTCAAATTGGAGCTTCAAAAGAGCTCCAAACTTGTTTTTTTTCCTCCCAAAGCATTTTTCTCTTCTTTCCTTAGGTGTAAGCCAAGACTTGAAGAAAATTTGGGATTGAAAATTTTGAAAACCACGTCCAATCAAAGATTGCCACGTCATTAAGTGTAATCGGAAAAGTTGAGTTCCTAAGTAGATTTCATAGTTTTTAATTTTTTATTCTAGTTTCTTGTATGTTAAATTCTATCACTAATTAACAAACTAGTAAGTACCTACTAGGTTGGTAATTAGCCTAGAGTTTGTTTATTTCATGTCTTCAATTTTTGTATGCGTTTTCTCATTTTTAATTTGTAGTAGTTTGTTCGTTCAAGTCTGTGCATCACTTTGTTTGAGTCTTATCAAACAAAAATTGATTCTGGACCAAGGCATATTCACCACTCAATTCACTTGTCAAGGTTTCAACACTTGTGAGACCAAGTGTGAGGTGAGATTCGAGTGTGAGTGTGGTGAGGCTTTTGATCTAACATGTTTTTTTGTTTTGTAGGTTTTCCTCTTTGCTATTTTTATTTTTTTTAATTTTTTTAGGTATAATTGAGGTGGAATTCAAGGGTACCACATCCCAATCCTTGGATAATGATGTTTTTGAAGCCTTGATGGCTCGAATTGGTGCCCTTTCCCGAGATTTAAGGGGTGATTTTGACATTATAAAAGAAGACTTTAGATCCATGAAGGGTGAAATAAGATACATGAGGGGTGACATGATTATAATTTACGTGGGGGTTGATAGACTATGTCCACCAAAACCTCCACTAACTCAAATGCTGCGTCAAAATCCACAAGTTCAAAGATCCTACACTTCACAAAATCCAATGCCTCCTCTCCACAAGTTAGAATCCGAAGAGAATGAGGCAAAGACACAAGATAGAGATAATCTTGATGTTGAGATGCAAGAAGAGAAAAGAGGGTAAGGGAAAGGGAAACAATTGGTTGTGAAGTTGGAAGGGGAAAGAAATGCTTGATTGTGGATCCTGTCCACAAAGAATCTTTATTACTCCCTAACCCAAATACTAGATTTTTGCCTAGTATTTTATCTTCTCATGTTCAAGTTCAAGACCCTAGAAGCCCTAAGTAAGTTCCCTTTAAGCCCTTAGCCGAAAGTCCCAATTTTGGGATAAGTGATGAAGAAGTGAGCCCAAAGGGAAACCTTGACATAATCCCTTGTAATGTGGATCATGAATGCTTCCATATTCAAACACAAGTGAAGAACATACTTACCATGATCTACAAGGTAACAAAGCTATTTTCTACACTCCTAGAAACTTGAATTGTTATGATGTGGCTAGTAGTGGCCAAAGTGGTGTATTTTAGGATTTGCTTAGTGAAGAAGTGTATAAATCTTCATTTTGTGATACTCTTGGTGATGTTAGGTTGCATAAGGACCAATATCTTGTTGTGAGTATGCAAGCACTAGTTGATCCTTTAGATGACAAAATCAATTCTTTTCGTAAGAATGATTTGTATCCACCTAGTGCTAGCACTTATAACTTGAATAAGGTTCCCTTACCAAGTGACAAGATTATTCACACACTAGTTTGCCATTATGAAAAACAAGTGGGCTACTCTAGTACAAATCAAGGTGAAATTGGTACACTCTACATTCCCTTAGGTTTAAAATATTGTGATGTGGCTATTAGTATCTAAGGTGATGTGAATTTGGGTTTATCTAAGGTGATGTGAATTTGGATTTACATAGTGTAGAAGTACGTGCTTCTTTTCTTGGTAATTCTCTTGTTGTGTATAATGATCAATGTTCTCCTAAGAATAACTCACTACTTGAACATGTGAATAATATGCTTGAAATCTCTCAAGTAGATGCTGATGCTTGTAATGTTGATCTAGACAATGAGTATGGTCCTTTGAACTTGTGTGATGAAATTCATGATATTAGTCTTGTTCATAGTGACCATGTGAATGTCAAAGCTGTGAGAAATGCCTTGGGTGATTGTGGGATTGATTCTCTAGTAAAAAGAATAGCTAAACTCGGCTTAGATCCTTGTCTATTTCTTCCATTTGATCTTGGTCTATTATTGGGGTGGGGAAGGTTGTATTTCGGATTGTATTCCTTTTTACTTGATGTCTCTCTTAACCATGTCCTTTGTAATGATTGTAGTAAGTATTTCATGACCATAATAAAGGATTATTGGTTGTATTTCAAATATGTACCCCCTTGGCTTGATAGACTAGTGAAAGGAGTGGCTCCTCTCAGTTTAGACCCTAGTCTACTATTTTTATTTGATCCCATTGTACTTTTGGGGTTTGGGAGGTATAGTGTCGGTTCATTCTCATTATATTTTAATATTGATGATATTCACTTCTTTGGTATCCTTTTCTAAGCTTCTCATGTTGAATACCATGGATATGTGGGTGTATGTTAAGTGTGAACAACCATGGATTGATGATATGAGTGTGGTACTAATACTAACCCACCCTACCAAGAGGATTGTGTGTTTGTTTCTTTCTCTCTTTAGTTTTGAAAGATCTGAATTTGAGGACAAATTCCTTTCAATATAGAGAGGATGATACAAGCTTAAAGACCACAAAAGATTACAAGGCATTATCAAAGGTTCAAGCTTCGGAATTGACAAGTGATTGAAGGCCTTTTGGAGCATTTTTGAAGCCTTGTTCAAGAGAAGCTAGGAGGAGAACCTTTACACTTAAGAGGTGCCTCTAGTGAAGGGTATAGAAAACATTTTACATATTAAAGTCACACTCAAGAGGCGCCCCAATTTTCTTATTCATTAAGGGTATTTTTGACATTTACTATGTAATAGTATAAATAGACAAATTAGCTTCTCTTTCCATTAGACTTTGATGAAATTATTGAGAGATACTCTTTTGTAGCTTTTTCTCTTCTTCCTTAAGAGGTGAACCCAAAATAAGGCATCAACATTAGTGTGAATTTCACTTTTCTTGACTCTTTGGCAAGAAAGGTTGGTTCTTGGGGAAGGTGACTCCCTTTGTGTCTACCTAAGAGTGGGGTGTTGTCTTCATTGATGATGTGTGTCTAGGTGTTTGAAACACACCTTGGTGCTATCTTTTGTTGAAGATATATGTCTCATTACTATCCTTTACTTCCAATGCAATTTTCTCTTCTTTTATGTTGAATAAGAAATGTCTATGTGTGTTTTGAGTTTTCTACTTTATCCCCTTTCTTCTATGTGTTGTTAATTTTGGATTCTTATTGTTTGCTCCTTTTAGTGGCTGGTTTTTGTGTTTCTAGGTTTGTTCTTGTATTAATACCCCAACTCCAACATCTATGAGATTGTTAATGGTGGATCGGTCTATCAAGAGGCCGGTCGGGATTTTGTTTGATGTTCTAGTCAAAGCGAATAAATTTATATTTTTGGCGGACTTTATGGTTTTGGATTGTGAAATGGACCAAGAAGTTCCCATGGTTCTTTGTCGACCTTTCATAGCCACCGGAAGGGCCATTGTTCACTTATAGTTGGTTGAAATAAGGTTTAGAGATCATGATGACGAGGTCTCTTTTCGAGTATGCAAAACAAAAAAGTAACCCATGGAACTTCAAGTGATGTCTATGATTGACGTTGAAATTGAATGAGTAAAAGAGGGGTCCCTTAATGACCCAACTTGAGAAAGGAGTAAGACGTCATCCCACGACGTAAACTAAGGCGCTAGGTGGGAGGCAACCCACAAATGCCATGAGAGTGGCTCATATCCTTTTCTTTTACTTTTGTAGAGTAGATTTTAGTTTTGTCAAATGAATAACCCATGCATTTATGGTGCTAAAGAGTGTATTGGATTAGTTTGAGAAGGGAAAAGTGTGAAAATTTTGCACTTAAACTGAATAGGGGAAAATCTGTCAAATTATGAAATGAGCTAAATAGGGGAAAATAAGGGAGTAGAAATGCCCTCAGTTATAGCGATCATAGGACATTGGCCGCAATCGCAGATCCCCATGTGTCTGCGATTGCAGAACCTTAATCGCAATCACGGTTGCCTCAACTTTATAAACACCCAAACCCCACTTTATCTTAACACTCCCTTCTCAACTTTTCTCTCTAATTGGACTTAGTTTTGGCTAAATTTTAAGCACTTCAACAGCATTTTTGCATTCCTCTTGTATCACTTATCCAGTAGGTTCCTTGAACCTATGCCTTGATTATGGCAAATAGGCCTTAGAATGAATGTTATGGGTAAGGGCTGAAATTATGTTTGTCATGTTTTAATGCTTTATACATTGGAATTGTGTGGTGTTTAACTACTAGAATATGGTGTGCACATGAGTGGGGAAGTCTTGAGTACCCAAATGATGTATCAAAGTGAGGCGCATGAAGAGTGCACACCAGGTGCTCCATAGGTTGCGCAAATAAGTTTTCCTAAATGGGTTTTGTAGTATAGGGGCATAATAGGGTACCTATTTGATACAAGAAGCACAAGAGAAACACGAAATAAACACCAAATCAGTCCATAAGTTTGAAGAACCGAGACCCCTTTAGTGACCACTCTAGGATTCACTACAACAACAATGAAAACAGAATAATAACAAGATATTGAAGGTGTAAATACTCCAAAACAGCAACAATATGGCGAGATGTAAAAAAATAACAAGATAGGAACAACACATGATTTTACTAACAAGAGATAGAAATGGTTACAAGAACACAAACAACTACAAGATTACAACAAAAGTAAAGGGATAGTTAGATAGACTTAATGAAGGTATAATCATAAGAACCCAGGAGAATATTCCACTCTTGGGCCCTTAACACTACACACAACATTCACCTATCTCTTATGAAGACACAAGGTTGGAATCCACCTCCCAAGCATCACGTTTCCAAGCCATGAGATCAACAAGAGTGATTCCACACTCTCTATGCCTAATTTCGGTTTTGGTGCCTCAAAGAGAGAGGACTTATGTTTATTTTTTTTTCAAGACTTACAACATCATGAATAATCTAAGTCTAAAATCCCTACAGTGTTCTATTTATAATAGGTTACAAATAAAATACAAAATATCGAAAATGCCCTTTCAAGAGCTAGGCTCCCTTCAAGTGTATATAGGGGCTGCCTTTTTATGTTCCAAGGCTCCTATTTACACTCCAAGTGTGAGATTAGGGTTGGTTTGGTGTTTTCTAAGTCCTTCATTCGCACACTCCATGCCCCGGGTTCATTATATTCTCATATGCGTCCATCTTTGTGGTCATACTTGTATCATTCTCCCCTTCTTAAAAAGGATTCGACCTCAAATCCATGCCTTACAAAATCAAAGAGAGTCAAACAAGCACACTTCATCATGGAATGAGGGTTAGGATTAGCAAAAATAAACTATAATGGTATCAACTCAAAACACTTAAAACAGCCCAGGCAAAGAAAAAAGAAATCGAGGACCCTTTGAGTTCAAGTCTCTGCCAACAACAAATCTTGACATGCCAAGGTGGTTCATATTTTACATATAACCAAGAGTCCTTAGTGTTAAACATTATGAATCCATCGACAAATTCACCAAGGACTTGGCTATTATAAGCACCTAAAAGAAACTCACCTAAGCCGAGATTAAATCTTCCCCACCCTAAGATGACTCCGAGATCAAATGGGAAGAGTGGCCATAGACATGGGTCTAAATAACACACCCGTTTCCCGTAGTCTTTACCATAACCATACGGACTACTCTATAAATTTTCATACATATCATCACAAGTAAAGAGATAGTAGATAAAGGTGGCATTCAATTCTACTTCTACTATGGTGTTCTCAAAAAAGCCACACAAAGTAGAAGAAGAAGTAATTTCCAAGACCACACATTCCTTACCCTTAAGAGTACTCTCATCTTCCAAGAAGAGATTTCTATCTTTAGGAGAAATGTTGTCACACCATAGTGGGTTGTCATATAGGCTATAGCTTCCAAGGCAAGCTATACTATCATTTTCACCACTAGGCCTATTAGGAGTGTTTAAACTATCTTCAAACAAGACATTGTTCCTAAAGAGTGAATGATCTAACCCGCAGACAGATTTGGAACTTTCACTCTCTAAGGAATCATTATCAAGTTTCAAAGATATGTCAAGCACACGATTAACCCTATGAGCCAAGAAAACATTAGAATCTTTACAACAACATAGGCTTATGGGTTTACTCCTTTTTTCTTGACCAACATTTTCAAATTCTTCACTCACTTGAGACTCCTTAATCATATCACACATTTTCTCAACTGGTATGCAAGTTTTACACACAAGTTGGTCAACACAAATTTCACTCGACGATGTACTTTTATTCAACACAATAGCTTTAACAGTAGGCGGACAAAAATTGATCTTACTAGAAGAGTTGATTCGTTCATCTATAGGATCAACTAGTGTATCAACTTGCACAACATGTACATCATCCACAAGTGCTAAGGAATCAATATACTCATACATAGGTAAGCTACTACTCACACTCAACATCTTATTAGTCACACGCTCATCATCCACATGTACCAAAGTGTAAGAGATAGCTATTTTACCTTGATGTTCATGAGTACGTTCATCTTTACCTTGGTGTGAAAGTCCGTCACAAGTTTGGGAAGAAACTTTCTTTGGGAAGCTCTCACCTCAAGGTTTTTGGACCTTAGATTTTGGATTTTTTGGGATAAGTGTGGATACCAATTGGCATAGCCTTTCAATGTGTCATTTCATGTCTTTAATATTGTCGGTGATGTGGTCAAACGTGGCATCGATATTGGTGGCAGAAATGGTACCCAAGAAAAGACAAAAACGAACAACAAAACAAACAAACTTGTTAGCTCAAAAATGCCTCATCACACTCACTCTCGATTTTTACCTCACACTTGGTTTCATAAGTGTTGAAAGCCAACTTGTACTTTGTAAGTGATTGAGGAGGAGTCCACCTTGGTCCAGAATAGATTTTTGTTTGAGTTGACTCAAAGAAAATTTACTTACAGACTTGAACCAACAAGATACAACGAATTCACAAAAGAGAAAAAGCACAAAAGAAATGTAGACATGAACAACAGATTCAAGAACTAAGTGACAACCTCGTAGAAGTTTACTAGCTTGTTAATTAGTACTAGGATCAATTAAATGAAACTAAGAGACAACAAAATGAAACTAACAAATCTAAAATTTTGAGCTCAGAAATATTACATGAAAAGTAGCAGTGATGATATGGCAGCCACGTATTGGTTCGATTTTATCAAGTGGTTATTCTCAAATGTTCAAGTCTTGGTCAAAAATTAATTTGGATTGGTGGAATTTGTTTTAGGAGGGAAAATAAGTCTTGGAGCCTTTTTCAATTTTCAATACTTGACTTTTTATTGTACTTGTCCTTAAAACATGGGTCCTTAAATCATGGAAAAGTAGTTGAGAAGTGATATAAAGTCTTTTGGTGGTTGGGGGTCTTTCAAGACTAACAAGTACATACACCTTTTTTATTCACCTTTTAGGATCTAGAACTCACTTTATGTTCTAACAACATATGAAGGAAGGTGAATAACTTCAAGAACAACAACAACCACACCAAAAACAATAACAAAAATCTTCAAGAACAACAACAATTCCAACGGCCAACTCCAATCTAAAACAACAAACGGTCAAGTCTCTTTAGTGTTTTGTCTTCGGTTTTAACAAGAGATGAAGGTTGTGAAGAACTTCAAGAACACAAAAACATTCACCAAGAACTACAAAAACAACACTCCTTTCAAAAACAACAACTACACACATGGGCAAGTCAAGTTTTTCAACAATAATGTCTACCACATGGTCTTACTTGTTCACGACAACAACAACAAAGCTTAAAATTAGATATGGACTCAAGTGTTATAAAAAAACAATGCCAACACCATAAACACTCAAGACAAACAAAAATCTCGATCAAGACACAACAAGAACACAATTCTCGGCCAAGAATACAACATGGTCAGATTGCACTTTTTTTTATTTTTCAGCTTTTCAATAATTTTTTTCTGAATTTTCTAATTAAGCAAGCCCAAGATTGATCTTGTAGGAACAATATCTAGCCATGATTTGATACCAAATTATACAAGAAGAATAAGGAAAACATGAAACAAACACCAAATCAGTCCACAAGTTTGAAGAATCGAGGACCCCTTTGGTGATCACTCTCGGATTCATTACAACAATAATATAAACACAATAACAACAAGATATTGAAGGTGTAAATACACCAAAACAGAAACAATATGGCGAGATGGACAACAATAACAAGATAGGAATAATACACGGTTTTACTAACAAGAGATAGAAATGGTTACAAGAACACAAACTACTGCAAGATTACAACAAAAGTAAAGGGATAGTTAGAGAGACTTAATGAAGGTATAATCGTAAGAAACCAAGAGAATATTCCACTCTTGTACCCTTAACACTACACACAACACTCACCTATCTCTTATGAAGACACAAGGTTGGAATCCACCTCCCAAGTATCACGTTTCCAAGCCATGAGATCAACAAGAGTGAATCCACACTCTCTATGCCTAATTTCAATTTTGGTGCCTCAAAGAGAGAGGACTTATGTTTCTTTATGTTTTAACACTAACAACATCATGAATAATCTAAGTCTAAAATCCCTACAATGTTCTATTTATAATAGGCTACAAATAAAATACAAAATGTCCAAAATGCCCTCTTAAGAACTAGGCCCCCTTCAAGTGTATTTAGGGGCTGCCTTATTGTGTTCCAAGGCTCCTCTTTACACTCCAAGGATGAGAATAGGGTAGGTTTTGTGTGTTTTAAGTCCTTCATTCTCACACTCCATGCCCCGAGTTTATTACATTCTCATATGCCACTAACATCCAGTGGTGGAGGAAGAAATAGAGAGCTATCAGGAGGAATAGTAATGAAGTGGACCATGATCAAAAGTTGGATAGAATAGTGTGATATAGATTTTCAATAAGGTTTTATCCATGTTATTCCTAGAAGATGTCCTGCCATAACCTGAAATACATTACAAGCTCAAAAAGCCCTTCGTGATTTTCAACCAAGTATTTTCATTGTAGTGGAGATTGAAAATAGGGGAAAACCTATGGCATGGTACTTGTTAGCATCGATATTTCTTTAGAGAGAGAGTGTTTTACACTTAAATTCCTTGTTGCATAATTGATGACTTGGTGTGTCAAATTTTCTTTCTTGTAAGAAGGCATATAAATAAATCAAGGTGGGTAATTTTGTTATCTCCCAAAAATGGGACAAAAAGGAGTATAATGTAGTTGGGGTTAAAGATGAGTCAATTTTAGAGTATTAGTGATTGTTGGATAGTTTCTCTTTAAAATCTCTTGCATCCTTGAAAAATCACATTTTTATGTTGAAGGGTGGTATGAAAATAGTTTTACCCATGTTTGAAGAGTTAAATTATGGTATTAACTAATCTTGAAGTCATTATGATCATTTGGATTATTCAATATGGGCATAAATATGCATCGTCTCATGGTAAGAGGTAGTGTTGTTTGAGGACAAGCAAAGCATTAAGTTGGGGGTGTTGATAAGCGGTGAATTTACCACTTATTTACACTCGACATTCAAGCATATTATCATGATTTAAAGGTATAAATGAGACATATGTATGATTAAATGCACTAATATCCATATTTTGCAGGCATACAAGTTATAAGATGAAAAAATGTGGAGGCAAAAACTTCTCTGGTTGAAACAGTGTTGAGGCAAAAACTTACGCAGAAATTTCTCTAGAAGAGCTTAAGTATTATCATCGAACACCTATAGAGGATTATAGATGACGAATCAATGCGTTGGATTTGTGGAATAATAATGAAAGACAATATCCTGTGCTTTCAAGATTAACTAGAGATATATTGAATGTTCCAATATCAATCATTGTATCGGATAACACTTTTAGACAGGGATGACAACAGCTTGGAGACGACCGACACTCATTGGAAAGAAATGCTATGAATGTTCTAGTTTCCTCAGAGAATGGATTAGAGCGGTACAAAGAAATCAAGGAATGGAGGTGGATCCGAAAGACAAACAGAATCTTGAAGATATTATGACTTCAAGGGAGAACTCAGCACAATCAAGTCCAATGCATGGTTTTACCCCATTGATTTTGACTATCCTATGCCTGTTCCTATTAATATTAACATGGATGAGTTGGAAAAAATGATGCAAAGTTTCTTGATTTATCATTAATGTACTATAAATTTTGAATCATTTTACAATAAATAAAATATAATATTCATTCACTCCTTACTTTGTAATTTTTTCCTTTAAATTGAATTTCTAGTTTAAATTAAATACTTAGTTTTAATATATTACTAATTTACTATTAAGATTTACACTAAGTAATAGACAATTAAACATAACAAACATATAATCAGATGTACACATAATGAAAAAATAAATTTCTTTTAAGTTCAAAACCTCAAAAGTAGTATATATTTAATGTATACATGTGTATGTGTTTTATAAAGTAGTATATATATAGTGTTTATATGTTGTTTTTAGATTATTTAAAGTAGTACATATATGGCATGGTACGTATATATGTGTATATATTTTCTATAGACTCTAAAGTAGTATACATTTAAGGTATACATGTGTGTATGTTTTATAAAGTAGTATATATATAGTGTTTATATGTTGTATGTAAATTATTTATCGTAGTACATATATTGAATGGTACGTATATATGTGTATATATTTTTTGTAGACTCTAAATTAGGTAGTATATATTTAACTTATACATGTGTATATGTTTTATAAAGTAGTATATAACTATATATAGTGTGTGTATATATTTTAGTATATATATTGTAGTATATATATTGTAGTATATGTTTTATTTAAAGTAGTACTTATATTGCATGGTACGTATATACGTATATATATTTTCTATAGACTCTAAATTCTAAAGTAGTATATATATTTAACTAACGTATAGTCGTATACATGATTACATGTGTAATTGTGTATGTGTGTATATGTTTTTAAAATTCTAATGTAGTATATACTATATATATAGTGTATATATATTGTGTGTATATTGTTCAATGTATTTAAAATATATATAGGTGGGTATATATAGTGTATATTGGAGAAAAAACTTAATATTTTTTTAGGTTTTGACCCGTTTTGACAGGGTTGACCCGAGTTGGACCGGGTTATGTTTAATGGGCCGATTCCGGTTTGCTTCTTAAAAAAATACTGTTTGTCCCGGTACCGGATCAGCCCGTTAAAATAGACCTGGAACCGAATCATCCCACAAATCGGTTAAAAAGCACGGGCCAATTTCGGGTTGACCCGACCCAGCCCCGTTAACTGGCTTACTTTATACTGATGTTTATATTATTGTTGTTATTATTTCCATTCTTTGGGTGATTGATCGATCCTTCCTTAATAGCTGACTAGACTAGCATTATCGAGTTAGAATTTCTTTCCCTTCTGTTCTTATTGATCGGCTTGGGTGGCCAGCTCGGTTGGTTAGTTTCTTTCTTGTGGCAAGGTAGGGTTAGCTATTTTCCTCTTCTGTTGGCAATGCTAGATTGATTGTTGAATGGGCCATGGCAGTGAAGGTAGGTTGTCTTTCTATGGTTCTGTTGTGGTTCTAGAATTGGCAATTTATTTTATAGCCTATTTTTTAGGTTGGCCAGTTTGGGGTCCATTTTTCCTATTTGACTAGTTCATCACACGATAGTGGTTTTGATGTTGATGTCGAGAGGTCTTGGACTTACCTTTCAAGTTTGTTGGGTTCATCTCATTGTGATAGTTTGATCTGAGTATTGGTGTGGAGTTGGATACTTTGCTCCTTCGGTGATGTGATTCTTGTTCTAGTGGAATTAGGGAGGTGGGGATAGGTTATCTTTCCTGTTCAATCCAGTGGAGCGTCACAGGGTATGTCTAAATGACAATTGTAAATTTCCATTGCGACTCCGCGATCTCACCGCGTTGCTTTATTTCTAAATTGTCACTTTTCTAGTGTTGCTCACGATAATGGCGCATCTCACCAAGGGCCATTTTCCTATCCAGTAAGGCACCGCGATGGCACCGTGTAACGCCCCAAGAACCTATCCTGAGACGTCACATGGTGCTCAAGGCCACACGTGGCCTCAAGCTAACCCTCTAAACTTGTCATCACTTTCAGAACTCATTATAACGCAAATCATGCTAAGATAAAGATGAATAACCATGTCATGAACATACTGAAACATGAAATAATATTACCCTGAACAAACAAAATACTTGAATCTCTGTACACGCTGGTACACTAGTCTGACAAAGCCTCTACTACATAGAGCTTCGGATCCATTGGGACAGATCCCCAACTAACTCATACTGAACTGAAAGTAAACAACCATCTATTAACAAGACAAAATTAGAGACACAGGTCCTCGAACCATGAGGACTCACCAACTGCAGAAGTGTAGAGGAAGGTACTCAAAGATCACTGTCGCTGCTGAGACTGAGCACCTGAACCTATATCACGAGGAAATATAGAATACAAAAGAGTATGGGAGTCAGTACTTGGGAATGTACTTAGTATGCGGGGGTGGATGCAACATTTAAATAGTATCATAAATGTATAAGAAAATCATGCATGTTGACCATAATAATTCTCTTTGCTTGAAATATCTGAAACATTTTTCTCAAAAATCATAAGTAGTAATGCATGCTTCATAAATCTCGTAAATCATTTATCTTAACTCAAAATTTTTAACTCATGACTTAGAGTGACTCAGTAACCCAAGAGACTTAAATCATTGTAGACGTGGGAGTTTCTTATAACCGACATGACTACACCATGTGAGCCTCATGGAGTCTAACGTTTTGCCCTCCTAAGGCGAGAACCCCACATTGGTTGGGTGTTATACTCTTGCCAGGTAGTACAACGTCAATCTCATCTTCACAATCTCATACTCGACCTTTGGCCCACAATTATCAACATCAATCCTACGATGGCACGTAGTTTTGGGGAAATACCAAATTTGAAGATATAGAAACTTGCTTGAAACTTATTTATCACACTTTTAGGCCAAGACCTTGCTGCCTTTGACTTGAGGATCTTAGTTCTTGAACAACTTGAAAAAATTTATGGGAGATTTCTTGAATTTCTTGGAGATGATTTGATTTTTGGGTTTGGAAGAAACCCTAGGTTTCTAGAGAATTCTTGAAAGAATTTTGGAGAGAAATGAAGAGAAAATGATCTTTTCTTCTCTACATAGATATATATAAAAGGCCAGAAGGAGCAGAAATGACCAAGATGCCCTTTTGAAAAATGCTGAAATTTACTGATCGGGGCCTGTGACGGTCGACCTGATGGTCCGTCAGAGGGACTGACGGTCCACCAAGTCATCTGTCACTCGAACACCAAAACTAGAACGTTCTACCTCGACATGATAGTTGACCTGATGGTCCGTCAGAAAAGTGACGGTCCACCAAGTCGTCCGTCACTTGAGGGCTAGAAATGAGACATTCTGTCTCGGTCTGATGGACACCTTGACAATCAGTCAACTTTGCGACGGCCCACCACTTTGACCGTCACATGGCATCCCAAAAAGGGAGCTACTGCCTTGGCTTGACAGGACACTTGATGGTCCACCAAGGACCTGACGGTCCACCAGGTCGACCTTCAAACCTAGGCTATCCGATAGCATTCAGTAAAATGGCCATAACTCACTCATCCGATGTCAGATTTCGATGAAATTGGTATCGATGGAAAGCTTATTCAATTCTATACATGAGAAAAAGTGGAAATTAGAGACATACAACACGTTTTAAACATAAATCACTTTGAAAGTCATATATATCGATTCAAAAGGACAGATTTAGGCTTAAGGAATGATTGGGGTATTACAATATCTCCCCGTTAGAAACATTCATCCTCGAATGTTGCTAGATAGGACAAGAATAAGAGAAAATGTGGACGCACAGCTAGAACTACTCACATAGAAGGGTTCACTTTACTCTAATACTCTTTGAGTACTTTACCAAATGCACGAATCATAAAGGGAATAACCATATAGCTAAATGCATTAGATTAGGAGGAAACTGAATTAAGAGAATAGCAACTTTGGCTAGATTTGAAATCACAGGGAAAAAATGAGGGTACTTGACTCGCATATCTGCTTCTGCTTCCCACGTGGCACTCTCGACTGATTGATTTCTCCATAGAACTTTAACCAAGGGAACTTCCTTATTTCTTAATCTACGAACTTGATAGTCTAGGATCTCGACCAGAATTTCATCATAAGAAAGACTATCCTGAACATCACAACTTTTTGAAGGATCAACAAGAACAGAGTCTCCAATGTGCTTCTTGAGCATAGAAACATGAAACATAGAATGGACAGCTGACAATTCTGCAGGCAACTCAACCTCATAAGTTGCTTTCCCAACACAATCCAAAACTCTATAAGGGCTAACATATCTGGGACTCAACTTCCCTTTCTTTCCAAATCTTTTCACCCCTTTCATTGGTGAGATTTTCAAATACACTAAATCATCGACTTCAAATTCAAGAGCTCTTTTTCTCATATCTGCATACGACTTCTGACGGCTCTGGGCTATCTTCAATCTCTCCCTAATTAACTTAACTTTCTCCTTAGCTTTGAACACAACATCAGGCCCAATCACAGCAGCTTCACCCACTTTGAACCAACCTATGGGTGATCTACATCGCTTTCCATACAAGGATTCAAATGGAGCCATTCCAATACTCGCATGAAAACTATTATTGTAAGAAAATTCAATCAATGGCAAATGTTCATCCCAAATTCCCTTAAAATCAAGAACGTAAGCCCTCAACATGTCCTTCAATGTCTGAATAGTCCTCTCAGACTGACCGTCTGTCTACGGATGAAAAGTGGAGCTAAGATAAACTTGGGTGCCAAGACCCTTCTGGAAGGCTCTCCAAAACTGATAAGTAAACTGATTACCTCTATTGGAGATGATAGACAATGAAATCCATGAAACCTGACTAACTCTCGAATATACACCTTAGCATAGTCCTCCGCGGTGAAAGATGTATGTATAAGCAGAAAATGTGAGTCAACCTATCTACAACGAACCAAATAAAATCATGATGATGATGAGAGAGAGGTAAACCGGTCACGAAATCCATGTTCACCACTTCCCACTTCCAAGTAGGAATGTTAAATTCTTGCATCACACTACCGGGTCTTTGGTGCTCTATCTTTACCGGCTGGCAAGTTGCACACTTTTCTACAAACTTCACTATATCCTTTTTCATACCATTCCACAAATAAATCTCCCACTAATCGCGGTACATCTTGGTAGCACCGGGATGAATAGAATACCGCACGCCATGCGCCTCAGTCATAATTCTCTGCCTCAAATCATCAACATCAGGCACACACAATTTATTCTGAAATCTCAATACACCATCTCCCCCTTAGGAGAAAACCTCCAACTTTTGGTCTTTAACTGATACTTTCAGTTCGACCAAACGAGAATTTGTATCCTGCTTCTCCTTCACTTCATAAACTAGGGAAGATTTGGAACTACTTGGGACCAAAGCATTACCCTCAGTTGAATCGAGAAATCTAACACCCAACCTAGCCAAACGATGCACTTCACGAGGTAACTCCTTCCTATCTTCCTCTACATGTGCTACCCTACCCATGGATGATCTGCTAAAGATATCCGCCACTACATTGGCTTTGCCCGGGTGATACAACACACTCAAATCATAGTCCTTCAGTAATATTAACCAACGCCTCTGCCGAAGATTAAACTCTCTCTGAGTGAACATATATTGTAAGCTCTTGTGATCCATAAATACATCAACATGAACACCGTATAGGTAGTGTCTCCAAATTTTCAAAGCAAAAACCACTATAGCTAACTCTAGGTCATGGGTCGGATAATTCTTCTCATAAGGCTTCAACTATCTGGAGACATAAGCTATAACCTTACCCTTCTGCATCAACACACAACCCAAACCAACTATAGAAGCATCACAATATACCACAAAATCATCTACACCATTAGGAAGGGTTATCACAGGGGATGAAGTGAGTCGAGTCTTCAATTCTTGAAAACTCTTCTCACAAGAATCTGACCATTGGAATTTAACCCTCTTTTGGGTTAACCGGGTCAAAGGAGCAGTAATGGAAGAGAAACCTTCGATGAAACGATGGTAGTAGCCAGCTAGACCCAGGAAAATCCTAATATCAGATGGGGAAATAGGTCTAGGAAAACTTTTCACAGATTCTACCTTTTGAGGATCAACTCGAATACCTTCAGAACAAATAATATGACCCAGAAAAGCAACTGACCTTAGCCAGAATTCACACTTGCTAAATTTGGCAAACAACTATTGATCCTTAAGGGTCTGTAAGACAATTCAAAGATGATCTGCATGGTCGTTCTCACTTCAGGAGTACACAATAATATCATCTATGAACACAATAATGAACATATCCAGGTATGGTTTGAACACCCAATTCATGAGGTCTATAAAAGTTGTTGGGGCATTATTTAATCCAAAGGACATGACCAAGAATTCAAAATGACCATAATGAGTGCAGAAAGCTATCTTTGAAATATCACACTCCCTGACTTTAAGTTGGTGATAACCAAATCTCAAATCTATTTTTGAGAAATAAATAGCACCTTGCAGCTGATCAAACAAGTCATCAATTCTAGGAAGAGGGTACTTGTTCTTGACTGTGACCTTGTTAAGCTGGCGATAGTCTATGCACATGCGCAATGAACCATCTTTCTTTCGCATGAATAAAATGGGTGAACCCCAGGGAGACACACTAGGCCTTATAAAACTCTTATCAAGAAGATCTTTTAGTTGCTCTTTCAACTCCTTAAGTTATGCAGGGGCCATACGATACGAAGGAATAGAAATTGGTTGTGTATTAGTGAGAAGATCAATTCTGAATTCTCTCTCTCTATCGGGAGGTACCCTTGGGAGATCTTTCAGGAAAACATCAGGAAACTCATTGACAACACTAAGAGACTGAATAGTTGGAGTCTCAGTCTTAGTGTCCTTAACTCGAACTAAATAATAGATACAACCTTTGGAAATCAACTTCCTAGCTTTAAGATAGGATATGAAATGACTTTTAAGATACACAGAATTTTCGGACCACTCAAAAGCTAGCTCATTAGGAAACTAAAATTTGACTGCACGGGTACGACAGTCTATAGACGCAAAGCATGAGTGAAGAAATTCATACCCAAAATAATGTCAAAATCAACCATGTGTAGCTCCATCAAATCTGCAAACATGACTCTGTTAAGAACAGTGATAGGACACTTCTTATATACTTGCTTAACAACAATAGATGAGACTAAAAAAGGCTCAAAAATTTTATCAGCACTGATTTCAAAATTCACAACCACCAATGGAGTCACATAAGAAAGACTTGACCCAGGGTCCATCAACACATACACATCAAAATGAAATACATGGAGCGTACCAATAACAACATCTGGTGAATCCTCCTGATCCTGGCGGAGTAGTATAGCATAAAAGTAATTCTGGTGCTGACCACCTGTAGTACTAGATGAGGCACCCTGAAGAGGAGTAGGATGAACTATAGGGGTTGGAGCGCTAATAGTCTGATTTTGGGGATAAACATCGCGACTCCCCTATCTAGCATATGGGCAATCCCTGAATTTGTGGCCCAATTTACCGCAACCAAAGCAACCCCTCTGACCAATTAATCACTCATCGAGATGGTTTCTACCACACTTCAATCATGAGGGAGGACGAGGTCTGTTACTCATACTATCCTAGTACCTAGACATAGTAGGCCTATTACCCTATTCCGGCCTAATTCTAAATGCAGGAGTACTAGCTAATGAAGGTGATGGAATAAGAGAATAGCTCTGGAACTGAGGGAGGATCCCTTCAGAAAATATAGCCTGACTATACCCCTGCTGCTCAGAACTCTCTTATTCCCTCTCACTCTCTCTCTCTCTCTCCTTCACTTTGTCCACTTCAATCTGCTGAGCATGGATCATTTGTCTTGAAAGTTCCATGTCCCTATTAAGCATAGTGGATCTACACTCTTCCACGACATAACCAAATACACCAACCAAGACCTTACTCATACTAGTTCTAGAATTAGCCATCATACTGGGAGCATATTTAGACAACTGGTTAAACTTATGGTAATACTCCTTAACTATCATGGAGCCCTGTCTCAAGTTCATAAATTCTTCTAATTTTTCTTTCCTCAACTCCGGGGGAAAGAATCTATCTAAGAAGGCGTCTTGGAATAATTGCCAAGTCAGAGAAGTACCATTCTCCCCTCTACTCTTTTCCACATCTCCACCCAATCATAATCAACATCTTTTATTCGATAGGCAGCCAATTTAACACTCTCCTCCTCAGTCACGTGTATAATCTTAGTGATCTTTCTCACTTCATCTAAGTACATTTGTGGGTCCTCACCTACTTTTGACCTATAGAACTCAGGTGGATTCATTCGCATAAAGTCACAAACCCGAGCTATAGCAGAACTATTTCCTTGCAGAGGTGGAACAGTAGCTTGGGTTTTGGCTTGAGCATTGGCGATGAACGCCTGGTCTAGTGCTTGAAAAGCTGCCCAAAATTCAGTGTGGGACACCGTCTCACCTAAAGGATTAATGGGTTGAGGTCGTTCATTATTTTTGTGAGCTCTACGAGGAGGCATTTTCTGTCATAAGAGAGCACGAATTAACCACAGATAGAAATAGTCATAGGCACGATAGACTCTTGAAAGAAAGAAGCAATTTTTCCTAAAACATCCCATAGCCTCTTGCTCATAGATGTGGCACGCTACACACCGATGATCAAGACTCTACATAATGTGGCTTGTCAAACTCCCTAGGACTCCTTAAAGCTTAGGCTCTGATACCAAGCTTGTAATTCCCCAAGAACCTATCCCGAGATGTCATATGGTGCTCAAGGCTACACGTGGCCTCAAGAAAACCCTCTAAACTTGTCATCACTTTTAGAACTCATTATAGCGCAAATCATGCTAAGATAAAGAGTAATAACCATGTCATGAACATACTGAAACATGAAATAATACTTCCCTATACAAATAAAATATTGGAATCTCTGTTCACGCTAGTACACTAGTCTGACAAAGCCTCTACTACATAGGACTGAGGAGCTATTGGGACAGATCCCCAACTGACTCGTACTGAACTGAAAGTAAACAACCATCTATGAACAAGACAAAATTAGAGACACAGGTCCTCGAACCATGAGGACTCACCAACTGCAGAAGTGTAGAAGAAGGTACTCAAAGATCACTGTCGCTGCTGAGACTGAGCACCTGAACCTATATCACGAGGAAATATAGAATACAAAAGAGTATGGGAGTCAGTACTTGGAAATGTACTGAGTATGCGGGGGTGGACGCAACATTTAAATAATATCATAAATGTATAAGAAAATCATTCATGCTGACCATAATAATTCTCTTTACTTGAATTATTTGAAACATTTTTCTCATAAATCATAAGTAGTAATACATGTTTCATAAATCTCGTAAATCATTTATCTCAACTCAAACTCTTTAACTCATCACTTGTGACTCTATAACTCAAGAGACTTAAATCATTATGGACGTGGGAGTTTCTTATAACCGACATGACTACACCATATGAGCCGCATGGAGTCCAATGTTTTTCCCTCCTAAGGAGAGAACCCCACATTGGCAGGGGTGTTGTACTTTTGCTAGGGAGTACAACATCAATATCATCTTCAAAAGCTCATACTCGGCCTTTAGCCCATAATTATCAACATCAATCCTACGGTGGCACGTAGTTTAGGGGAAATACTAAATTTCCTGCTCAGTGCTAAATACTCCTCCTAGACTCAGCTCAAAAGGCGTTAAGAAATCCACCTCAATCAATATCAGCTCATGGGTCTATCATAAAGACAAAAACATAAATATATCTCATTTGTAAATCATAAACATCTTGTGGATTCCTAACTTGACTCAACTCAACACAATCTTTCTCGGCATCAAATACATTTATTTATCAAGTAATTTGAAATATCAAAAGCTTCATGGAAACATCACAAGATTCATTCTTGACTCTCAAGTTCATATATCAATATACATTCAATAGTTAAAAATTCTCATAGGAAGGCATAACTCATAACACTTGTCTCAAATTATTCAAAATCATTAATTCGTAATAAAAATATTCAACTCGTGGAACTTAACTTGAATTGCTTAGAAATCATCAATACATAATGATAATATACGGCTCATGGAATAAATTCTCAATTTAGGAAACATGATGGTAAAATAATCATAAATATCAAACTTATTCAACTCAAATTTTGTAAATCATTAATAGAGAAACTTGGGTGTAAACCTACTTGCAATATCATGTAAATCAATAATAGAAAGTAAATCTTTAGGCATAAGAATAAAAGGAGTGTTCTTGTTCAAACCCCACATACCTTAGATTTTGATTTTGAAGATATATAAACTTGCTTGAAACTTCTTTCTCACTCTTTTAGACCAAGACGTTGCTGCCTTTGACTTGAGGAGTTTAGTTCTTGAACAACTTGAAGAAATTTATGGGAGATTTCTTGAATTTCTTGGAGATGATTTGATTTTTGGGTTTGGAAGAAACCCTAGGTTTCTAGAGAATTCTTGAAAGAATTTTGGAGAGAAATGGAGAGAAAATAATCTTTTCTTCTCTACATAGATATATATATAAGGCCACAAGGAGCGGAAATAACCAAGATGCCCTTTTGAAAAATGCTGAAATTTACTGATCGGGACTTGTGATGGTCCGTCAGAGGGACTGACGGTCCACCAAGTCATCCGTCACTCGAACACCAAAACTAGAAAGTTATGCCTCGATGTGATGGTTGACCTGATAGTCCGTCATAAAAGTGAAGGTCCACCAAGTCGTCCGTCACTTAAGGGCCAGAAATGAGATATTCTATCTTGGTTTGACGAACACCTTGATGATCAGTCAACTTTGTGAAGGCCCACCACTTTGACCGTCACACGACATCCCAAAAAGAGAGATACTTCGTTGTCTTGATAGGACACTTGACGGTCACCAAGAACCTGACGGTCTACCAGGTCGACTGTCAAACCTGGGCTATCCGATTGCATTCAGTAAAATAGCCATAACTCACTCATCTAATGTCGGATTTTGATGAAATTGGTATCAATAGAAAGCTTTATACATGACAAAAAGTGCAAATTAGAGAAATAAAACATGGTTTAAACTTCAATCACTTTGGAAGTCATAAATATCCATTCAAATGGACAGATTTAGGCTTAAGAAATGATCGGGGTATTACACGCCGCATCACGCCATCAACCCAGTTCCCAGTTGTCCACTTTTCAGTGGTATGAAAAGATAGTGGTGCATCACGCCAGGTGCCCAGTTCAAAAAATAATTATAAAAAATTAAAAGGATGTCCAGGGTTAAAATAGTCTTTTCCCATATTTTTATTATGTCCAGATATGGGATTTAATCCCTAAAAACATCCTTAGATACTTATTATTCAATTCATCCCCAAATTAAAATGATTCTCTCTCAAACTAGAAAAATCCTAGTTCTCAACAGATCAAGAAAAAATCTCAAGGATACACCAAGGACTTTAAGAACTCATCAAATTAAGGTATGTTAGGTGTTCATCTATGGGTCCCTTTCACCCATAGAGCCCAAGAATCCATTTTTAAAACTTCAAGATTTATGATTCATGATTTACATGTATAAAATTGGACTGCATCTATGTTCTTAACATTAATTGAGTTTCAACTCATGATAAATGGTAGATACCATGAAATTAAATAGCATGTATATTGAATTGAGTAATCCCCATGTTATAATCCATGAATTTACAAGTTTGGGCATTGTAATTGTCTTTTTTATATGATTATCCATGATTTAAATTCCAAGTTCTAAGAATTATTCCTAGTAATTGTTGATTTACATGATATTCATGATAAACCCTTCAATTTGTAAGCCGATCATGTTAACCCTAAGTGTTTACGATCTAATGGACCAAGTATGCTTCCCATGAGTTTGATAAAATATCTATAAGAAAGAAATAATGCCATTATAACATGCTAACCTGTAGTCCCCATTAATGTATAAGTTAATGCATTACAATTGTTTGATGAAATGTTTCTATGAATGAATTATGACTAAGTGAACATTGTTATGTTATTCAAGATTATACTTTACTTTAATTTTCATGCCATCGAGTCTTGGCGGCATTTATACTCGATAATTTAGCTATTTACCTAGAGCCAGTGTTAGTTATATAATCGTATCAGTCATGTCACGATCAGTAGAACTCAGTTAATTATAGAACTTAGGAAAACTTTATATCGGCCTAGTCAAGTTTAGTATACTCAGTTTAGTGTTTTTCAGTTAGGAGTAGGATTCAGTACCAATGAGCCTAGGGATGGGGGTTCACCCATTAGCTAGGACTGGGTCCCTAGAAATAATCCCTAAGTTCCAGAACTATGTATCCAGTGTAGTTTATGAGATGTCACCCATTAGATAGGACTAACATACTCAGGGGTCACCCGTTAGCTAAGGACTGATATTAGGGGTCACCCATTAGTTAGGACTGACTCCACAATAGTTATTAGTACCCGTGGCATGATGCTAGAACCCATCCAATTGGAGTTACAGATTGGACACCTATTAGCTCAGATTTGGGGCATATCGGTTAGATGATTAACTCCCACAGTTTTAGTCAGTCTTCAGTTTAGAACTCAGTTTAGTTCTATAGAATCAGGATTGTCAGACATAGTCACTCAATATCAGTAATTTAGTTATCAGTAATTTTAGATTATTAGTTACTCAATTATCAAAATTTAGTACTTAGCTTCTGAAAAGCTCAGTTACAGTATATATATATATATATATGTATATGCACAGATTGCATACTCTGTACTTATAGCAGTTTCAGTTATCTATGCACTCTCATGTTTAGTTACTCTATATCATTTAAATAGTTATTCTTTATGAATATGAACCTCTGTATTCATCCTTACCTCATCTAGCATACCAGTATATTCCATGTACTGATGCATGCTCTTTCTTTACACTATGATGTCTTCTATTATAGGTCCGAATACTCAGGTTCCCGACCGTGCATAGTTAGTTTTGATTTAGCCAGCTGTATAAGACTTAGTAGTGAGTCCTCATCTATAGAGGATATGCCTTATTTTAGTATTTATAGTAGATAAAGTATTTCAATAGATGGAGTTAGTTGGGGGATTATCCCATCAACTCTACTTTCAGACAATTTCAGTTAGAGGCTTTTCAAGCTAAATTTTTAGACAGTATTTCAGATTTAAATATTGTTATCAGATAGTATTATTCTTTATTGGTATTTCATATAATTGAACATTATGCCATTTCAGCCTATTTCTTCATTTATTACAGTATATTTATTCAGAGCTCACAGCAGATAGCAGTCATGGGTTAGCTTGTGGTCCTTCGGGGTCGTAAGCACCGTGTAGCATCTAGGGTACAAACTCGGGGTGCTATAAACTTGGTATCAAAGCCTAAGGTTCAACAGAGTCCTAGGGATTCTGAAAGTCGCATCTAGTAGAGTCTTGTTCTTAGCTGTGTAGCGTGCCACACATATGGACAGGAGGCTATAAGATGTTTTAGGAAAAGTTTCCCTTCTTTCAGTATTCATGTCGTGCAAGTGAACTTGAGCTCAAGTAAAACTCTTAGTCTAATCCGTTCTCTTGTTTTTATTTATAGAACATGTCTCCTAAGACTAGCAAAAGAAGAAATGAAAATTAGCCAACCCCTCCACCCATTCAGGCAGATCCCCTGAATAAGCATATTTCTCATGTTGTATTCAAAGCTGCATTAACCACTTTAGCCAATTCATTTGTTTCTCAGAAAAACCTACAGGTTGTTTTCTTATCTAGGCTTGGGTTTCATACTCAGCAGAGCAAGGGGGAGAAGCATAGAACGAAAGATAGAAAGAATAAGAGAGTCAGAACAAGTGGTTTTCGGCCAAGGTCAGAGGATGGTAACTGTTTCTTGTTTCGTCAGAAATTCTCTGCCCCAAATCCTTCTATAGCTAGTACTCTAGTGCCAAAGTTTAGAAATGTTAGTCGAGATAGCACGTCAGACTCCAAGTGTCAGGGTAGCACAAAAAGAGATCATACCTATCCACTTTGCCATAAATATGGTAGAAATCATCAGGGTGACTGTGGGGCTGGTAGTGGTGTATGTTTTAGGTGTGGCAAATTAGGGCATAGAATTAGAGACTGTCCTCAGTCAGGTTCACAAAGTCAGTCTAACCGTCCTTCATCTCAGTTCGGTCACCCGCGCTAGCAGGGTACCACTTTCAGTGCCACTAGTGTGCAATGCCCAAATAGGCTTTATGCACTTCAGTCCAGAAAAGATCAGGAAATTTTTTCTGACATGGTCACTGGTATGTTACAGATCTTCCATTTACATATTTATGCCTTATTAGATCCAGGAGCTTCTTTGTCTTTTATAATTCCTTGCATAGCAGTCGACTTTTAAGTCAGACTAAAAATCTTAGCGGAACCTTTCTTAGTGCTTACCTTAGTAGGTAAATCTATTCTAGCCCTTTAGCATAGAAATTGTTCAATTACAATATTTCAAAAAATCCTTTTAGTTAATTTCAGTTATAGAGTCATTTTATTTTAGTTTCTTGATGAACCAGTCCTTGAATGAAGGGGCAGTACCTCAGTTTCAGTTGATTTAACTTTGAATCTCTAGATTGAACTAGTAGAAAGAAAAGTTGAGAATTCTAAGTTAGTCAGTGTTGAGGTTTTTATATGATCATTATTGGGGAAATAGAACGCTAAGAATCATGTATCAAAATAAAGTACTAGTACTGGACCTTACATTATCAAGCGTAGTCCTTCAAAATGAGTTTAGTGTTTATGAGTATTATCATATCTCAGTCTCTAGAGGAAAGTGGTTTCAGTTCGATTTAGAGTTTATTAAGAGGTTCGCAGACTTAGAGTAACGACTTTAAGCAAGGGGGAGATGGTATAACAAGAAACCAAGTCAAACTTTCAAATTTTAGTAGTAATGTCAGTATGTATAGAGAAGCAGTGGGAGAGGTTGATGCCCAATGCTTCTTTACCTCAGTGCAAAGTTTTGTACTTCAGCTATAAAAATAGCTAATCATGCCTAGAATGTCATCTCTATGATCATAGATCATATTCATGCAAATTATCAAAAATTATGCATGCTTGCAGTTCATAGTATAAGGAGTTCCAGTTCACTTAGTATTCAGTTCCAGTACAGTCTCAGTTATCGTCTTAGTTTCAAATAATCATATTAGTACCTCAGTTTATAGACTATTTTAGAATTATGTTATATATTGGGTCTTGCATTCGCAGATAATACAGTTTTTATGAATTCATGCTCAATTATCTAATGTTACTCGATCAGTCTCTTCCTTATATTCATAATACTCTACAGTTTAAGTCCAGTTATCCAGACTAAGTACAGTTCAGTTTTACATGCCTAGTATTCAGCTATCAGCCATTCAGTTAATCAGATAAGTTAGTATGCTTAAACATTCGTGCTCAGCGTCCATATGAATATTTTCAGTAGTCCCAAGGGAAGTGTCTTATGAGGTAAAGTGTATTGTTGAGAGATCATTCGAGCAGTATGTATAAGCTTGAAAATTTATAGTTACAGTGCATAAGGCTCAGTCATTCTACTTTAAGATGATGTTTTGTAGGCCTCACCTTATGTTACAGAATTTTAGCCATGTTGTGATTTCTTATTCAGACATTTTACTCAGCTCATGCCAAGGTCCCTTGCTCTCTAAGGTCAGTAGAAATTCATAGAAAGAATGATGAAGGAATACTCCAGTTAAGAATAATATTTCAGTATGAGTTAGTTTGTATAGCTAGTAATTCAGTTTAGCCATCTGGCAGACAAGTCCCTATGGTTTCCACCTTTTTCATCTAGGAGGAAAATTCCCTCACAACTATGCAAGGTGTAAACTCAAATAAGATCATGCATGAGTTATAGATCCCAGATATTTAGTCACTATTTAGTTCGTAGGTACCCATACACCATCTCAGCTTTTCCTTAGTACCTCAGCCAAGTCAGGATTTCTTCGAGGGACATAATGTCCCAAGGGGGAGATGCACTATAACCCCCGAGTTTTTGTGTCCAAAACCTTTCACTTTTTCTTCATGTAACAAATATACTTTGGAGTAATGGGTACTCATGAGTTGACCCCTAAGTTCCAATCTCAGTCGTATGACATGTATCCAGGAAAATCAGTTCGATTTATGCATATTCAGTATGAAAATTTAATTTATTAGTAGTTTCAGTCATGCATTCCATGCATCAGATATGTATGTACGGTATGAGAACTCATCTTGTCAGTAGTTCATTCATGTAGTCATGTTTCAGTGTGTATGTTCAGTATGTCAGCTCAGTCTGTCAGTATTTCTCAGCCTAACCAGTCTTATTCGAGGACGAATGTTCCCAAGGGGGAGATATTGTAATACACCATATTTTCCTAGCATAATTTAAGCCCTAATACATGAGTATTCATGTATAAAATTTTTGAAATACCAATTATTTATCATTTTAGATCCTGCCATTGCGTAGAAAATTGAATTAGGTTTCCAACGATATAAAATTGGCCTAAATTCGATAACCGGGTAAGAAGTTATAGCTATTTTAAGTTTCAGTCATTAAACACCGTCATTTAGGACAGTAGTACATCGCAGAGTATATCTAAATGACAATTGTCAATTTCTAGTGTGACTTTGTGATATCACCATGTTACAGAGATCGTGCTTTTCTTAATTATCACTTTTCCAGTGTTGCTATGTGATAATGGCGCATCACACCAAGGTTTAATTCTGTATCTAGTAAGGCACAATGATGGTGTTGCATCGCGCCATCAGCCCAGTTCCCAGTTTTCCACTTTCCAGTGGCATAACACAATCGTGGCGTGTCGTGCCGGTGCCCATTTCGGAAATTTTTTTTACGAAAAATAAAAAGGACGCCCAGGGTTAAAACAGTCTTTTCCCATAATTTTATTATTCCCAGATATGGTATTTAATCCCTAAAAACATCCTGAGCTACTCATTATTCAATTCATCCCTAAATTAAAATCATTCTCTCTCAAACTAGCAAAACCCTAGCTCTCAAGAGATCAAGAACAAAGCTCAAGGATTCACCAAGGACTTCAAGAACTCATCAAATTAAGGTATGTTAGGTGTTCATCTATGGGTCCCTTTCACCCTTAGAGCCCAAGAATCCATTTTTAAAACTTCAAGATTTATGATTCATGATTTACATGTATAAAATTGGATTACATCCATGTTCTTGACATTAATGGAGTTTCAATCCATGATAAATGGTAGATTACATGAAATTGAATAGCATGTATATTAAATTAAGTAATCCCATGTTATAATCCATGAATTTGCAAGTTTGGACATTGTAATTGTCATGTTTATATGATTATCCATGATTTAAATTCCAAGTTCCAAGAATTGTTCCTAGTAAGTGTTGATTTAAATGATATTCATGATAAACCCTTCAATTTGCAAGCTGAATTGTGTAACCATGTTAAACCTAAGTGTTTACGATCTAATGGAACAAGTATGCTTCCTATGTGTTTGATAAATTGTCTATGAGAAAGAAATAATGTCTTTATAGCATGCTAACATGTAGTCCTCATTCATGTACAAGTTAATGCATACAGGTGTTTGATGACATATTTCTATGAATGAATTATGACCAAGTGATTACTGTTATGTTATTTAAGATTATACTTTGCTTTACTTTTCATGCCATCGAGTCCTAGGGTATCTAATACCCAACAATTTAGCTATTTACCTAGAGCCAGTGTCAGTTACAAAATTGTATCAATCATGTCACGATAGTAGAACTTAGTCAGTTACAAAACTTAGGAAAACTCTGTATCAGCCCAGTCCAGTTTAATATACTCAGTTCAGTGTCTTTCAGTTGGAAGTAGGATTCAGCACTGAGCGAGCCTAGGGATGGGGGTGCACCTATTAGCTAGGACTGGGTACCTTAAAGTAATCCCTAAGTTCTAGAACTACATAGCCAATGTAGGTTATAAGATGTCACCTATTAGATAGGACTGGCATACTCAGGAGTCATCCGCTAGCTTAGGACTGATCTCAGGGGTTACCCGTCAGTTAGGACTGACTCCACAGTATTTTTTGGTACCCATGGAATGGTAATAGCACCCTTCTAATTAGGGTTACAGATTGGACCCCTATCAGCTCAGATTTGGGGCATATCAGTTAGATTATTACCTCTCATAGTTTCAATTCCAGTTTTCGGTCTAGAACTCAGTTTAGTTCTACAAAATCAGGACTTTCAGACACATTCACTTAGTATCAGTAATTTAGTTATTAGTAACTTCAAATTATCAGTTATTAGAATTCAGTACTTAGCTTCAGAAAAGCTCAGTTATAGTATATATATATATATATATATATATATATATGCACGGATTGCATACTCAGTACTTATAGTAGTTTCAGTTATCCATGTACTCTTATGTTCAGTTACTCTATATCATTCAGATAGTTATTGTTCATGCATATGAACCCCTTCATTTAGCCTTACCTCATCTTGCATACCATTATATTCAACATACTAACGTATGCTCTTTCTTTACTCTATGATGTTTTATTTCATAGGTACAGACGTTCAGGTTCTTGACCGTGCATAGTTAGATTTTGATTCAACCAGTAGTATCAGACTTAGTAGTAAGTCCACATCTATCGAGGATGTGCCTTATTTCAGTATTTTCAGTAGATACAGTATTTCAGTAGATAGAGTTAGTTGGGGGATTGTCCCATCAACTGTACTTTCAGATATTTTTAGTTAGAGGCTTTTCAGACAAGATTTTTAGATAGTATTTTAGATTTAGATGTTGTTATCAGATAGTATTATTCTTTATTAGTAATTCAGATAATTGAACCTTATGTCATTTTAGCCAATTTCCGCATTTATTACAGTATATTTATTCAGAGCTCACAGAAGATATCAATTATGGGTTAGCTTGTGGTCCTTCAGGGTCGTAAAAACTGTATAGCATCTAGGGTACAGACTTGGGAAATTATGGAGTGCTAGAGATTAGGCTCAGTCTTTGATTTTGGATCTATCTTGGTTGGGTTTTCATCTATAATCTGGCTAAGCCTATTTTTATCTACCAATTAGGTCTTTTTTCGTTAAGACAGATTGTGGTTTATAGATGTTTAGATGGTGTCCATTTCCACTTGAGGATGGTTTCTTCTTATCTTGACTTTGTTTTTCATTCTTTATCAAAATTTTAGATTATCTACTCAGCAGGAGTAGTATTCTCAAGTTAGATTCAATACAGTTTTTTCCTTAGTTAGTGGGACATCCAGTAGCAGATCATTCGATGGTAAGTATTCTTGAATATCAATTGTGAGGATCACTCGTATTATTCATAGCATTATCCTAGATTTCAAACATGGTTTATCAAAATTTGTATGCCTAGTTAGAGTGTGTTATGGGTTTATTATCATGTTTTCCTTTATGGATTTTTGATGGATCAGCATCTGATCTTCGAGATAGTGTGATGGGTTTGTGTGGATAGGACTCGAGTGACTTTATGCTTGGTTTGGAGTAAATAGCATGTTTGGAAAGGCAAAATAAGGGTATATTTAGGTGTTAGAGTTAGTTGCATGAGTCATGTCATGGATTGTCTTTGGCTTGGATGAGTCTTTACTTGGTCATGCTAGTGTCAGTGTGGTATCATTGTGATGTGGCTTGGACTTGTGTGCTTCATACCTCCTCAATTTAATTAGGGGCTGGTTGGTTGTGGAGGTTTGAGTTTTGACTGTTTGAGAAGTAAAGTGATCTTAGGTGGATTGATGCACCTAAGTCTCATTATCTATACGTAATTAGCCTTGTTTTGAGTACTTCTTGTGGTCTTAATGAGTTTTTAATAATATAATTCAGCATTTATGTGTTAAACTACATGTTTATAATGTTTGAGGTATGTTTAAAACAAGTTTAGAATCAAATTGGTCACTTATAGTTTAGACGAGAAAACTAATGTTTATAGCTTGAGCTATGTGTTGTTCTAGTGTATCTCAAAGAATTCTATTGTGTTATACAAACTAATTAATGGTGTTTATGATATAGGATACCATGTGAGATGTTAGGATAAATTTTATGGAGCATAAAAAGGTCTAATGGTGTTGGAAAGACACCCACGAAGTAAGGAAGCAAGGGTAAAAGGAAGAAGAGTAAATGATGGCAAAATCTGAAAATTTTGAGGCCATGGGTGTGTCACACCCTATAGCATCCGAGATAAGGGCGTACCATGCCACAAGACACAAAATAAAATTTCTAAAATAGTTTGAATCCACGTTAATGGAGTGTAACTCCCCTAAACACGGAGCAACATGAGCGTGACATGCCCAAGTGCTAAAAATGGGCTACTTGTTTCCTACTATAAATAGAACACTTGTATCTTGTTTTTAACACCTTGATAACTTTTGGGGATGAAAACACACAGGTGGAGGATGAAATTAGGGTTCTTTATCTTTACTTTATTTTACTTATGGTGTTTATACATGAATTCCTTTATTGAGACTTTTTTATATGACCATGAAAGCCTAAACACCCTCATCTAGAGTTGAGGCCAAGAACATGATTTCTTATGCTTTTAACTGAGTATGTTTAAGTTGATTTTCCTTATTGGTTGTTCATATATCCTTGTTATTAATATCCTATGAATTTTCAACCTTAGGATAAACCTATATTTCTATTGTGAGCCGGGAAGGAGGAATAATAGATTAGATCATGGGATCTTATACATTAAAGAATTAAAGTTAGGATTTGCATTTAGGATAGGAATATTCCTAATTCACCCCATTTGGTTCATATATGGGATGAAATATAAATGTGTATAACTTAGTTCTTGCATCCCCGCTCAACAATATAGTTGTGGGGCTAAGTTAGATAGACAATTAGAGGCACGAAAGACCATAATCATATTACCAACCTCATAAATCAACAATCAAGGTAATTTACTAAACTAATGAGATTGTATAAGTACGATTCTTCATAGTTCCTTGACCTGGATTTCTCCCCAATATTGTCTCAATCACGTTAAAATATTGCATTATTTACAATTACTTTTAATTCTCAAATCTTAAACATTATTGGTTACTTTTGCACTTGTTTAATCTTTGTAGTAATGCTAAAATTAGATCGTTGTTGAGCATAAGTCCCTGTGGGATAAATACTTAGCTTTTAAAGGGCTACTTTACTACTTGGGTGACCACGTACACTTGCATGTTTGCTAGGACGCAATAAGTTCTCAGCACTGTTCTCAGGGACTTGAAAATTAGAAACTATATTACTTTTAATTTTGCTATTTGGTTTCATAAATTCTAACAACTTGATCTTAGCTTCAGAATTTATAGGTACAGGTCTGAATCTCTAGTAAGTTGGCATGGGAAAGTGATTTGATTGACCTATATCCTGAACCTGAACGACACTTACATCTGTTAAAAAGAGAAAGTAGTACTTCTCCATTGCATACCACAAATTCAGGAGGAAAAATTTATTCCTGCACCAATGGTTTAAGATCAACCAACCCACAGAATAGTTTGAAAAGTATCAATCCCACTCGCAACTAATATTACCTCCGCCATCTACAGAACTAAACTGGGAGGTAGATTTGAGCTTAAACAGAATATGGTGTAATTATTACACAGTAATAGAAAATTCACAGACTTTTCATATGAGGATCTACAGGTCCATTTGTTGAACTTGTAGGAGATCAGTGACACCTTTATTCCTACTGGAGTCTACACTGACTATGTGAGGCTCAGTTTCTTCACTTTTTCATTTTTGGGAAAAGAAAAGGAATGGTTGAAGGCAGAAACTTTAACTCCATCACTACATGGGATGATCTGGTGAAGAAGTTCCTTATCTGATTCTTCCCGTCTAGCAAGACTACAAGGTTATGCAGTGAAATTTAGTGTTTTAAGAAAAAGCCAAACAAGAGCTTGTATTCTTGGGAGAGATTCAAATCTATTCTCAGGGATTGCCCGTACCATCAATAGATGAATGAGGTATTGGCTCATACTTTTGTTGAAGATCTTAACCATATAATGAAAATTTTGTTAGATTTAGCTACACGTGTTCAAGCTTTGAGAAAAACTAATGATGGGTTGTATACTTTGATAAACCAAATTACGCAAGGTAATCCCAAATAAGAAGGTGATATGTCAAAAAATATACTGAAGAAGCCTGCTAGGATGATTGAAGTCAATAGTATCACAACTCTGGCTCCTCAGTTGCCAACTCTTCAAAACTAAATGATGACATAGTTCAGCAAATTGGGTATGAACCAACCTCAAACCTAAGTAAATACTGTCCAGCAGACTCTATCTTAATATGAGATTTCTGGTATTAGTGGTCACTCTGCAGCTTCATGTATAGAAAATATGGAGTCAATAAACTTTATGGGCAATGCATGGATGGGTAATCTAAATTATAATAATGCCTACAACCATAAGTGGAAGAATTGGCCCTAACTATTCATGGGGAAACAATTAGGCTCAAATTCAGCAGTTTCAACGGCAGCAAAATATGCAGGCCAGTAATATTGAAGAAACCTTGAAGAAGATCCTGGCCAACCAAGAACAAATGGCTATAGAAATAAAAAATCAGTAGCTTGCCCAAAAAAATTTGGAGATGTAGTTAGGGTAGTTAGCTCAGTCACAGAGTATCAGACCCCAAGGTGGCTTGCCTAGTGATATAGAAATTCTGAAGTAGGTAATTGCAATTACCTTGAGAAGTAGTAAATATCTCATTAACAGACCTCCCAAGAAAAATTAGGAGGTCCAAGCAAAGTTAGTTCCAAGACAAGTAGAGAAGAAGCAAGTTGTAGCTAAAGAGGCTGAAAATTCAAGGAATTCTGAGTACCCAATAACTAAGGCAGTTGAGCGTGTACAAGAAATACCACCTCTACGATTCTCTCAAAAGTTTGAAAAGGCTAAAGGATGCATGTTTCAAGAAGTTCTTTGACACGTTCAGTGAACTTCACATTAACCTCCCATTATTAGATGTTTTGTAGTGTATGCCTAAGTATGACAAGTACTTGAAGGATGTGGTGACCAATAATACAAAGCTAAATGATATTGAGATAATGTAAGAATACAGTTCAATTGTGATGAGTAAGATGTCAAAAAAGCTAAAGTACCTAGGAAGTTTCAACCTCTCCATACAAATTGGTAAAATTGAGGTGGTCCATGCTTTAAGTGACTTGGGGGAAACATAAATTTGATGCCCTTGTCAGTGTTTAATACTTATATATTAGAAAAGTTGAGGCTATGTTTTGTGGTGCTCTAAATGTTGGATAGAGCTAGAGTACAGCCCTAATGAATTATTGAAGACGTCTTCATTAAGGTTGGTAAGTTCATTATTCCTACTAATTTTATTATGCTTAATTATGATGCAGATAACAGGGTACCAATATACTAGGACGTCTATTCTAGGAGATAGGAGGAGTACTGATTGATGTTAGAGAGGGAACTCTAACAATGAGACTAGATGATGAAGAGGCAGTCTTCAAAGTATACAACCCACTTAATCCACCTTCATACTAGAAGGATTTGTGCATGATCACAGTTATAAAAGTAGATGTAGGTAAGATAGAGGACTGCAAACCAAAAATACCTTATTTGGACTATCTCATAAGTTCCAGAACTACGTAGACATTGTAGGATTATGAGTGTCACCCGTCAGTTGTAAGACCCCACAAAATTCTGAGCTTAACTTAGTCCTTTAAACCTTGTTAAGGGGTCCTAGACTTTGAAGAAAAAATTAGCTAAGTATTTATACTTAGAGTTATTTTAGCCTTCGTAGGTTGTCAATCTTATCTCGCGACCTTCCTGACCTTAGTTTTGTAATTTTCAGATTGATTCATGATCAGGGTCACTTGTAGTCATCTAAGGCGAGTTTTGGATTTTTCAAACTTCATTTGAAGAACCTTTGGAGTCCTAAACCAGTGAATCAACGTAATCTTGATGTGTCGCATCGACTATCGCATTGATAAATGTTTTTCCTAACTCCCATTGTAAAATTTCAGTAAACCAATACGGACTTAATGCGACGTATTGGCTATCACGTCAATACTAACGACGCGGTGCATCGGCCTGTGCATTTATGGTTCAGTTTATAATCATTAAAAAATCCGCTTGCTCAAGGTTAATTAAGTCTTTTTTCCCACCTGTATTCAACCATAAACATGAAATTCAGCCTCAATTCACCAAAATATACTCACTTTCTCTCAAATTCTCTCAAGAACAAGCCTAAGGGTTTCCAATTCAAGATTCAAATCTCAGGAATTTCACCATCAATATTCTCAAAATCAAGAATCAAGGTATGTGAAGTGTTCATCCAAGGGTCCCTTCCACCCTTGGAGTCTAAGAAACTATTTTTAAACTTCAAGTTTATGGATTTCATGAATTCCATGTTGGATTTGATTATGTTCATGTTTATAATGATTAATTGGGATTTTAATCCATATTTTATGATACGTTTCATGTGAGGTTAATTGATATGTATGTAATATGTAAAACCCTTAAAATTGTCAATGGGGATTTGAATTATGATGTCTACTTGTTGTTTAGTGTTATGTGCTTATGTATGCTCTCCAAGTTCTTGATGAATTACTCATGTGAACTAGTAAGAGAAAGAGATTATGTCATGTTAGCTTATGTACAAGTTATGTCATGTATGTGTTTGATAAAATGTTTCCATGAATGAGTTGTGAACAAGTGCACATGATTATGCTTTTCAAGATTATGCTATAATTTACCTTTCCTGCTATCAAGTCCTGGGGGTATTCAATACACAAAAATTAGTTGCTTACCTAGAGCTTTGGTCAGGTACAGAACTCAGGAAAATCTCAGTAGTATTCATAAGTCAGTCACAATATTTAGTTTAAAACTCAGTTACATTCAGTTATTTAAAAGAATTTAGTAGTATTCCATCAGTTAGCAGAACTCAGTGAACTCAGTTTAGTTCAGTTAAATAGTACGATCAGTAATAGTTCAGTCAAGCCTAGTATGAACTAGGAATTCATTTCAGTGTCCATTCATTTAGGAGTAGGATTTAGCATCGAGTAAACCCAGGGATGGGTGCTCACCTGCTAGTAGAGGGTGTGGTCTTTAAAAGCAATCCTTACAGTCCAAAATTATTTAGCCAGCTTAGATTGAGATATCTCTCTGCAACACTAGGGTTGATATATCTCATTTGAGTTTTCCTACCAGCGAGGGTTGATGAAAGAGCTTTCTATCAGAGAGGGTTAACCTACAGCTTATCCTTACCCGTGGCACGTTACTAACACCCTTCTAACTAGGGTTACAGGTTATACCCCTATTAGTTCAGAAAAGGGCATGGCGGTTTGATAATTACTTCCCATAGTCTCAATTTCACATTCAATCTCAATATGGAACTCAGTTCAGTTTCGCAGATTTAGGACTGTCAGACACAGTCACTCAGCTTAGTACCGGACTCAGTATAGTTCCACGGAATCAAGACTATCAGATACAGTCATTGAGTTACCAGTAATTCAGTATCAGTATACTCAGATATTAGTTAATCAGTATTTGGATTTAGTATTTAGTGTTATTACGATCTCAATATAGTTTACATATTCATGCTTGTACTCTCAATCAGTCATACTCATGATATTCAGTTAGTATTGTTCATGCATATGAACTCATTCATTTCATCCTACCTCACAGAGCGTACAAGTAAATTCAAAGTACTGACGCATACTTTTATTCTGCCCTATGATGTCTTATTTCATAGGTTCAGATGCACGAGCTCCCGACCACCCTTAGCATTTCAGATTCTCAACATACAGAGTTAGTGATGAGTCCTTATAGTTCGAGGACATGATTAGTATTGAGAATTTTAGTTTATTTCATTAGCCGAAGTTATTTGGGGACTTGTCCCATTAAGTCCATATTTCAGATAGTTTAGAGGCTTTTTTCATACTAGAGTATTTTCAGATAGTTGTTTAGTTTTCAGTATTGATGTTCAGTTTTGGTATTGTGATAGCACATCCAATATTATTTATAGTATTGAACCTTATGTCTAGTTTTCCACCTACTTTCTACATATTTATCATATTATTATTTAGTTATTGCAGCAGGTTTCAGCCATAGGTTAGCTTGTGGTCTTTCAGAATTATGAGCACTATGTAGCATCTGGGGTATAGACTTGGAGCGTTACACCAGTTTAGGACTGGCACTCTCTTAGGGGTCACCCACCAGTTTTGGACTTACTCCTTAGTCCATTGAGATATTAGATTAGTAGATACACATAGCCAGTGTTAGTATTCATAGCACGGTATTGACACCCTTCCAATTGGGGTTACGATTGGACCCTAATTAGCTCAGATGGGGACATGTTGGTTACATGATATCTCACAGTTAGGGGTGTTCATCAATCGGTTTGGGTTGGTTATTATTCAAAACCATAACCAAATCAACTTAGTCGCTTTTTAAATATCTAAAACCAAACCAAACCAAACAAAAAAATAGCCATCGGTTTGGTTCTTGTCGGTTTAGTTCTGTTTGGTTTGGTTTTTTCAATTTATAACTTTAACTAATGATAAAAGTTAAAAATTAAAAAAAAATCCAATCTAACATATTAGATGTTAACCAAGTGTTGTATCTCAACCGTGGAACTAAGATGTCAATTAAGTGTTATACTTCGGCAAAGCTATGAACAATACCATATGAACACGTCTAAAAATATGTTTTAAAACTACATTTAATAAAATGATATGATAAACCCCCCAAAAGGTGAACACATGAACTTCTTACTCATCAAGGTTCAAAAAAAAGTTAAAATTAATGATTGTTTATAGTCAAATGAATCTCAGCTATAAATTTCAATATACAACAAGATATTATTTTCACAATTAGTATCATTTGTCATTCAAAGTGCGAAATTCACTTAGAATCTCATAAGGTACTATTAACTAGATGAAGAAATGACTTAATGTGTTATGACTAAAGTTAAATTATGATTAAAATATAAAGTGTAAAAAATATTTATATCGTATTTATGAATAATACATAAATAATTATAATATATATATCAGTTTGGTTTGGTTATTTTGTCGGTTATTTTAGAGTAAAACCAAACCAAACCAAATTAGTATCGGTTTTTTAAAATTCAAAACCAAACCAAACCAAATCTAACCAAATATCGGTTTTTTTAATCGATTTGGTTTGGATCGCGGTTCGGTTTGGTTAAAAACCAAACCATGAACACCCTACTCATAGTATCAGTATAGTATTTAATCTGTATTCAGTTTAGGATTGCTTGATCAAAGAATACAGATTTATAATTATTCTGTTATACAGATTTTTGTCTTTCAGTTTACAAATTACTTCAGAAATATATTTATACTTAGTATTGCATTTTCAAATATTACAGTTTTCATGCATTCATGCATAGTTATTTCATGTTGTTTAGTTAGTACTTATCTCATGTGTGTAGTACCCATGCATTTCAGCCAGACCTCATCTCATATACCAGTATATTTAAAGCACTGACCGCATACTCTTCTTTGTGCTATGATGTCTTATATCATAGGTTTGGATGCTCTGTTTCTTAACCATGCTTAGATAGTTCTGGAAACCCAGCAGCAGTAGTGGTGAGTCCTCATCCATCGAGGGAAGAATTGATTATTTCAGTTATTTCAGTAGTTACTTATTTTTGGTCAGTCGAAGTTAGTTGGGGGCTTGTCCCAACAACTCCTCAATCAGTCAGTTAGAGGATTTTCAGACAATTAGACAGTCAGTTAAATAGTTTTTTAGCTTATAAGTCCTTTTAGTATTATCATTAATTTTGATTTAACAATTAGATTTCAGTATTTCAACAGATGTTTCAGACTTGTGGTTGAACCACATTTTCAATATTTAGACTAGTATTACTTTCAACTATTTATCTTTTGCACACGTGTACTATTGTTATTTTACTCAGTGCTCACAGTGGGTACCAGCTCATGGGTTAGCTTGTGGTCACTTATGACTGTAAGAACCATTGTCGCGGCTAGGCGGTAGCCTCAGGTCAGGACAATCAATCTTTAAAATTTGAAGTCTATAGAAAAATAAAGGCAAAAGTACACCTATCTCCACTTCGAATTAGTTTAAATTTCTACTAAACCTCTCTCTAGAGAAGGTTTAGATACCTCACTCCTTCTCAATCTTAGAGATTCAAGGATCTTAGAGTTCCTTCTTAGAAATGGTAGAAATCAACCTTCGTAGCAGTCCAATTTACTTCTCTACTTTCTAAATTTCCTTTGTAGAAGTCCAATTTACTTGGACTACTTTCTAAATTTTACAATATATCTTAAAGGTATGAATATAATAAATTTATAACACTCAATGTTATCCAATTACAAGACTAAGACTGAACCCTTCCCAATAGTTAAAATATGTATAATTCGATATAAGGTAATGAGTTTTTCCTTCAATACTAGAGCTATGAGAAGTATACATAAGGGTGAAACAATTATTTTCCAAACAAATCTTCATAGATATCACCTATCAGTTTTTAGACCAATCTCTCGGAACTGGTATCTTTACCCCAGAATTAGATGTTGCAAATGCAACTCAGTACAAAAAATTGAAAATACATAATTTGTCAAAAAAAAAATTCTAGTGAAGCTATTTCTATTAAAAATATGAGAAATTTAGTTATCAAAAATCACTTAAATTTTTTTACTACAACTTCATACCCTATAAACAAAAATGTACTATGATGTTTCATCTTTTTATGACTTGACTAATCTGTAATATATTTAATAAAGGCCTCTTAAATACTGTATTCAACAAGAGACCAGTAATGTATACATAAATTATAAGAGCTTGATGAATTGTCAAAAAGTTTTGCAAGTATTATTACACTTTATATATATCTTATATATTTTTTTCTACTTATCGACTATTGATGAGTAACTTTGTTTGCACATCCAATAATTCTCTCCGTACTAAATCCCAAAGGTTGATCATAAAAAATCACTAACTTGTTTAGATATTTTTTTTGTGTCACCCACATCAATCAAAGTATGTTCACTTAAGGCTATAGACTTTCTTGTGTGTTTTTGTGGACAAGCAAAGACTACACGTAAATCAACTCATTTCACAACATTACTTTGTCATTTTCATATATACTCGACTCTTCAAATTCAACTCTAATAATCATTAATAAGTTATGCCAATATACAGATAGAACATGTTATAATAACATCTTTTTAATTTTTCAGATCACTAAGACACAACTTCATACAAATATAATATTCTTAAATTTACATTTTTTAACTGGACTGAAGAGAGTTTTAGTCAATCATAGTCTTAAAAAATAGTATGAGTGGTAGTTATGATTATTGAAGGAAAAAAAATTCCAAGAAGATGGGTAAAGGATATTGGTATCATATACACAAATTTATATAGAAGTTGGTTGAGTTGCCAAAAAAGTCCCTCAATGATCTCCTCCTTCGAATAATGTCACTCATATTTTTGAGTATGTATGATCATTGATTGCTAAAACCTATAGAATTATCTAAATATTAATCGTGCATCGCTCATATTGTTGAGTATGTATGACAATTAACCACTAAAGTCTATGGACTTATTCTTGCATGTATATTTCCAAAAATGGGTAAAGACATTAAACCAATTCAATTCACATCATCACTCGGTGTTTTGAAACTCGTCTTGTTAAACCAACCTAACATCATTTATTGAGTTAAGACAAACTAAAAATATTTTTAATAACGAATAATAATGTCATTTTTCTTCCTCATCAAATCACAACCAAGGCTGCAACTTCACTAGAGCAAGAGTTTTCTAGAATGTCCTTTCATCTTTCATCTTTCCGCTTTCCTAATTTGTTTTTAATTTCTTTTACTTACTAGATTTTATTTGTTTTCATTTATTTGATCTTTTGTTGATTATTTTATGGGCTTTAGCACTTTGGACTAGCTCAATCTTTATAAATAGATCTTTTATTTAATAAAGGATAACTCATATAAATTTCACCACTATAAGAGTTAATTACACTCTCTCCCTTAACTTTGCAATATTACATAAATTATCATAAAAAGTTGAATATATTAACTTGTGTGATACATCATCAACTAAATTAGGTTTTTAAAAAATTTCATGTGTCTACACCTATTCTCATGTATCTATGTTTCCAAATTTTATAATTTTGCGTATTTATTTGTTTGAGTTTTATAATTTTATGTCTATATATCTGAGTTTTATAATTTCATGTATTTATGTATCTAAGTTTTATAATTTCATATATTATATGTTTGGGTTTTATAATTTCTTTGATACATTCTGATTTTGATACATTTAGTTGCTCCACACATGTATCTTGCATGTTTTTGATAAACATATGCATAAAAGTTTATGATACATCACATTACTAACACTTTTGATACATTATGATTTTGATATATTTAGGTGCTTCAAACATGTATCTTTCACATTTCTGGAAAATATTCCATAAAAGTTTTGATATAATAGGTTTATGATATTTTTTTATACATTATGATTTTCATACATTTTTAGGATTAGATTTGACCAGAACAGGGTAATCAAATCAAAGGGTATCACCAAAATATTAAAATGAAGGAGGGATGAAGGTCATTGGATTGGTTACTGATTTGTCGGAGCTTCGATGTGGTTGTTTTGATATATTTTTTTGGCCAGAATAGAGGAAAATGAACGGAGGGGAAAATAGATAGGTATCATCGAAATATTAAAATAGAGAGGGAACAGACGTCGTTGAGTTGACTATTAATTTGTTAGAACTTTAATTGTGGTTCTTTGTAGTCGAAAAAGACAGTGGATATGATGGTTTTATTGGTGGAGTTGGTCGGAGATGGAGATTTGTGGTAGATCAGTAACGTCAGAGAGAGAATGATGTGTGTTGTTGATTTCACCAATGCTTTGCTGGACGGAGTTTGTCATGGCACAAAGAAATTTCATCAAAGAGAAAAAATAAAAGAAATGGGAGGATAGAGAGTGAGAGAAGTAGAAAGAGTGACAAATATGATATTTTAGTGATGTATCAAATATAATGGGGAGAGAGAGAGAGAGAGAAATTAAATATGGGATTTATTTCAATATTAAGAACAAGAATAGCAATGTAAAGAACAATACAAAAGGAACAATAGAGAACAAAAGAACAAGGGAATGATATAAGATAATTTTATTCTTTCTTTCAAGTGTGTACAACATCATCCTCAAGACCTCTATTTATAAAGTTACGTGAAGGAACTTCAAGAGGTATCATAAATATGACATTAATCCATGAGAATGTGGGAGAAGAACATGGGGTAGTGGATGATCAATGAGGAAGTGTTAGAGGTGTAAGAATTACTACACTTAAAGGAGAAGTTACACCAAGAAGTTATGGACATTCATAATAGTCATCTCATAATTATTTATAACACTCCTCCTTAGATGTCCATTGATAGAAAATGTGTCTCATTAAAACCTAACTAAGAAAAAAAACCCTGTGAAAAAAAAAAATCTAGTGAAGGAAAAAAGTACACATATATTTTGTTACACATTGTTTGCTTCCTTATTAAAACCTTACTAGGAAAATCCATTGGGACAAAATCAAGGCCAAAGAAAAAGAGTGAAAAGCGTACTTTACTCCCCCTGATGCAAACATCATTTCATTTCTCGGAGAAAATGCATCCCAATATTTAATACCAGCTTCTCAAATGTTGAGGTTGACAATACTTTAGTGAGCAGATCCGCCAAATTATCAACCGAACGAATTTGTTGAACATCCTTTTTTCTCAAGATCACAAGTGATAAAGAATTTTGATGAAATGTGTTTTGTTTTGTCTCATTTAAGGTAACCACTCTTCAACTGAGCTATACATGCAATATTATCTTCATAAAATGTAGTTTAAATATTCTTATTCAAAAAAAATCTACACATTTCCTGAATATATTGTGTCATTGATCTCAATGAAACACACTTTCAACTTGTTTCATGAATGATAATGATTTCTGCATGATTTGAAGAAGTTGCAGGTAATATTTTCTTCATTAAATACCATGATATATTTGTGCCACCATATGTAAATAAATAGCCCATCTGAGACCGAGCTTTTTGTGGATCAAACAAGTATCTTGCATCTACATAGCCAATCATTTCTGACTTGAATTCATTAGAATAAAATAATCTCTAAGTCAATGGTTCCCCAAAGATATCTGAACATATGTTTGACACCATTTCAATGTCTTTTGGGGGGGGGGGGGGGAAGAGAAGAATCTTGTCAATAAAGTTACCACAAAATATCTAGTCGAGTATTATTAACAAGATACATTATTGCACCAATTGCACTAAGATATGGAGTTTCATCACCAAAAAGCTCTTCATCATTTTCTTGAGATCGAAATGAATCTTTGTTTATATCAAGCGATCTCACAACAACTGGGATACTCAATGGATGTGATTTATCTATGTAAAATCACTTTAAAAAAATTTCAACAAAAATTTTATTTGTCAAATGCTTAATTTGTAGGTCGAGACAAAATTTTGTTTTTCCCAAATCTTTCTTTACAAATTCTTTCTTCAACCACTTGACAACTTTTAAAAGCTCTTTAGGAGTGTCAATGATATTCAAGTTATAAACATACATAATTATTATTGCAAATTCAGATTCAGACCTTTTTATAAAAATACAAGGGCAAATAAGATTATTTTTGTACTCTTTCTTTAGGAAATATTCGCTAAAACGATTGTACCACATCCATCCAAATTGTTTCAATTTTATAATGACCCGAGACTACTCCCTAGTCGTTACACAGTGCTTATGGTCCCAAGAGACCACAAGCTAACCCATGAGCTGGTACCTACTGTCAGCACTGAATAACATGATCATAAATGCAGAAGAATACTGACATACCATAAGGTTTTAATAACTGAATTTAAAACTAAAATATGAGTCAATAGAAATAACGAACTGAATCTGATAAAATAAAGATAACTGGATCACTAACTGTAATATATGAATACTGAATAACTGACTCTAATAATTGAAAAACCTGTATAATTGACTGACTAAATATGAGTGGATCGGATAGGCCCCAACTAACTCCAACTAACTACTAACTGAGACATGAAATAAAGTAAGCCTATTCTCGAAGTATGAGGACTTACCACTGCTACTGTTGAGAATCTGATGAGTCTACTCACAAGCCAAGAACTGAGCGCAGAACCTGTGATATAATACATCATAGCACAAAAGAAAAGGTATGCAATCAGTACTTTGAATGTACCGGTATGCTAAATGAGGTAGGCTGATATTCATGGTTTCATGAATAGAACTAATGATTAACTGGATATGCATGTAAAGCATGGAGAACTTAGTAGAGAACATGGAATCTGTAGATATTGATGGTGCATGGAAATTTATGAATACTAAGGAGCATGACCGAGCATATAATATAACTGAGTAAAATCTGTAAACTAAAATACTAAGATAACTAAAATTTGTATACTTTGGTCAGGCAACACTAAACTGAATAATTGAACTGGGACTGTAACTGAGACCATATCTAAGACTGTGGGAGGTACCATCTAACTAATAATTCCCAATTTGAGCTAATTGGGGTCCAAACTGTAACCCCAGCTGGAAGGGTGTTAATACCATTCCACAGGTACTAACAATGGTTGTGTGGATCTACTAAACTGATATAATGTCTAAAGGACTAAGGGTGTCAAGCCTGAACTGACGGGTGACCCCTGCAAAATAGTCAAGCCTAATCTGATGGGTGACTACTCATATCCTACGTTGTCTACGTAGTTTTGAAGTATAGGGACTTCTACTAACACTCTGCCTATCTGACGGGGAAGTCTCCATCCCTACACTCGCTCGGTGCTAAATCCTACTCCTAACTGAAAGACACTGAGGTACTAATCTATTCTGAGTTGAATAACTGATATCTGACTATTCTGATAATGCTCATAATATAATATAAAGACTATTCTATACTGTACTAAGGCTAGACTAAATAAACAGTTATGGCTTTCGGGTATTCAATACCCCCAGGACTTAAAGCAACAATACTGAAAGGACACTAAAGCTTGAAGGCCAAAACATAAAGGCTCTTAATAAATAAATCACTATTGTAGGCATTTTATCAAAAACTTGTAGTTCACGATTTTAAAACAATCATAGGAATGTTATAGAACTTGTAAAAATAGCATGAATTCATCATAATGGCATTAAATCATGGTTTAATTCAGTAAATCATAATATTAAAACATGGAAGATTGAATAATAACAATAATTTCATGGTAACATGGTATAGAATCATAGTTCATAGAGATTCATGGATGAAATCATAATTTAAAATATAATAACTTAAAAAGATCACAATTTCATAATTAAAAAAGGTTGCTTGGACTCCATGGATGAAAGGGATCCATGGATGAACATCTAACATACCTGGGTTAATGAATTTGAAAAGACGAATGGAGAGTTCTTGAGAAATTGCCTTGAATTTGAGAGCTAGAGTTCCTTATTCTTGAAAGAGGGATTTTTTATTGTGAGAGAAATTGAAATGATGATGACTACTTGGGGTGTTTAGGGGTTAAAATTCATGTTTTAGGTTAATTAGGACCATGGAAAAAGACCCAAATACCCTTAAACGAATTTAAAAAGGGAAGCTAAAAAACTGACCATCCCGATTTTTGGCCTTGGCGCAACGCACCAATATTGCGCTAAGACACTGGAAAAGGGACAACTAGGACCTGGACAGATGGCGTGATCCACCACCTTCGTGGTAAGCCTGTGGGTGCCATTTTGACCACCTCCGCAATGCACCATAATTGCGAAGGCCTACTGGAAATTGACAAATGGGAAATTGGTTTGCTCCACAATGCGCCACGATCGCAAAGTCACACTGGAAATCGACAATTGTCATTTGGACTGTCTATGCAATGCACTAAAGGTTAAAATGACGATATTTAAGGACTGAAAAGTAAAATTGACATAACTTCTTACCCGGTTATTGGATTTGGGCTAATTTTATATCGTTGGAAAGCTAATTGAATTTTCAATGGAATGACATGATCTAAACTGAAAAATAATGAGTGTATCAAAAATTTCATATATGAATACTCATGTAATAGGACTTAGATTATGCTAGGGAAATATGGGGTGTTATAATATCTCCCCCTTGGGATTATTCGCCCCCGAATGAAACTGGTTAAGTTGAGGGAACTAATAGACTGATCTTACACACTAAATATGCATGTATGATGCATGGAATGCATGACTGAACTGATTCATGAATGCATGACTGACAGGAATATGATGTACGGCTAAAACTGAGCATGACAGAGAAAAGAAAATCTTAAGAAGATTAGTACCTTATAATGAATCTGGATTCGCAAAGAAAAGATGAGGGTACTTGGTCCGCATATCTGGTTCTGCTTCCCAAGTGGCTCCCTCAACGGACTGATTCTCGCCACAGAATTTTGAATAGTGGAACTTCTTTGTTCCTTGGTCTACGAACTTGATGATCAAGGATGTTGACTGAAACTTCCTCAAAGGAAAGATTGTTTTGAATATCTACACTTTCTAAGGGAACAATTACAGCTGGATCACCAATACACTTTTTCAATAATGAGACATAGAACACTGGGTGTACTGAGGCTAAATCTAAAGGCAACTCAAACTTGTAAGCTACCTTTCCAAAACAACTGAGAATTTTGAAGGGATCGATATATCGGGGACTGAGTTTCCCTTTCTTGCTGAATCTCTTCACTCCCTTCATGGGAGAGATTTTCAAGTACACGAAGTCACCGACCTCAAACTTGAGATCCTTTTTCCTCACATCAACATACAATTTCTATCGGCTCTGGGCATCCCTAGGCCTTTCTCTGATCAACTGAACCTCTTCTAACGCATCAAGCACCAAGTCTGGCCCTACTACTGTAGCCTCACGTACTTCAAACCAACTAATTGGAGATCTACATCTCCTACCATAGAGAGCCTTAAATGGAGCCATACAAATACTGGAATGATAGCTATTATTGTATGCGAAATCAATCAAAGGCAAATGGCTATCCCAACTACCCTTGAAATCTACAATGCACGCTCTCAGCATATCCTTAAGAGTTTGAATGGTCCTTTCTGCTAGACCGTCTGTCTGAGGGTGGAAGGCTGTACTGAGGTGGACTTGGTTACCAAGACCCTTTTGGAATTCTTTCCAAAAGTAAGAGGTAAACTTAGTACCTCTATCAGATATGATAGATAAGGGAACATCGTGCAACCTAAACAACTTTCTAAGTTAGAGATTGGCATAGTCTTCGACTGAGTAAGAGGTATGGACTGGCAAGAAATGAGCTGATTTAGTTATCCTATCTATAATAACCTAATAGATTCATGTTGATGGTGGGTATGAGGCAAACCTGTCACAAAGTCTATGTTCACTTTCTCCTATTTCCACAAGGGTACTGCTGCATGGACCTACTCGGTTTCTGGTGCTCAACCTTAACTTGCTGACATGTAGAGCACTTAGCTACAAACTCTGCAATATCTCTCTTTATCCCACTCCACCAATACATCTCCCATATATTATGGTACATCTTAGTGGCCCCTGGATGAATAGAGTAACGCGCACCATGCACTTCTACAAGAATTCGTTTCCTCAACTCATCTATACCAGGCACACATAATCTACCCTGACAATGCAAAACACTATCTCCCCTTTAGAAGAAAAGCTCCACTTTCTGATCTCTGACTGATTCTTTCAACTTAACTAGACTGGGATCTTTATCCTTCTTTTCCTTCACCTCAAAAACTACAAACTACCTTATATTGAATCGAGTAAACGGACACCTAGTCGGGCAAGCTAATGAAATTCCTGAGCTAACTTCTTCTTACTATCCTCAACATGAGCTACACTATCCATAGACATTCTATTGAGAGCATCAGCCACTACATTAGCCTTGCTCGAATGATACAGAACACTTATGTCATAATCCTTCAATAACTCTAACCATCTTTTCTAACGCAAATTCAAATCTTTCAGAGCGAACACATACTGAAGGCTTTTGTGATCTGTGAATACATCCACATGCACCCCATACAAGTAATGCCTCCAAATCTTTAAGGCAGATACTACAGCTGCTAGCTCAATAGCATAAGTTGGATAATTCTTCTCATAAGGCTTAAGTTATCTGGAAGCATAGGCTATGACTTTACCTCTCTGGATGAGGACACAACCCAAACCTACTCTGGATGTATCATAATACACGATAAAACCATTTAAACCATCTGGTAGAGTAAAAACTGTGGCTGAGATGAGTCGAGTCTTTAACTCATGAAAACTCTTCTCGCATGAATCTGACCACTAAAACTTAAATTTTTTCTGAGTTAATCAGGATATAGGGGATACAATAGAAGAAAACCCCTCAACAAACCTATGATAATAGCCAGCTAAATCCAAAAAACTCCTGATATTTGATGGAGAGATGAGTTTAGGCTAGTTTCTCACCACTTCGGTCTTTTAAGGATCAAATCTAATACCATCACCAAAAATAATAGGACCAAGGACTGCTACTGATCTTAGCCAGAATTCACACTTACTAAATTTAGTGAACAACTAGTGGGCTTGAAGATTCTGAAGCACTATGCTAAGATGGTCTGCATGATCAGTTTTGCTACGAGAATAGACAAGAATATAATCAATGAATACTATGACGAACATGTCTAAGTAATACTTAAACACTCAGTTCATCAAGTCCATGAAGGTTGTTGAGGCATTCGTGAGACCAAAGGAATTCAAAGTGACCATACCGAGTTTAGAAAGCTATTTTTGGAATGTCACGTTCTCTGACTCTAAGTTGATGATAGCCTGATTTGAGGCCTATCTTGGAAAGTAACTTTCACCCTGAAGTTGGTCAAACAAGTCATCAATTCTAGGAAGTGGATATTTATTCTTGATTGTGACCTTGTTCAACTGACAATAGTCTATGCATATTCTAAGAGAACTATCTTTCTTATGCACCAATAGAATAGGTGCGCCCCACGGGAAGACACTGGGCCTAATGAATCCCCTATCGAAGAGATCCTTCAACTGTTCTTTCAGTTCTTTGAGTTTAGTTGGAGCCATTCTGTATGGCAAAATTGATATAGGTTAAGTATTTGGGAAAAGGTCTATTCTGAAGTTGATTTCCCTTTTGGGAGGAACTCCGAGAAGATCTTTAGAAAATACATCAAAGAATTTTTTTACTACTAGAACTGACTCAAGAGTAGGAGTTTCTGAGTTAGAGTCTTTAACTCGCACGAGATGGTAAGTACACCCCTTTGATATCATCTTTATGGCTCTAAGGTACGAAATCAACTAACCCCTCAGAGATATAGTACTACCCCTTCATTCAAGGACTGGTTCATTTGAAAACTAAAAATGAACTATTCTATTTCTACAATCAACTATGGTATATCATGAGTGGAGCCAATCCATGCCGAGAATGACATCAAAATTCACTATCTCTAACTCCACAAGATCAACTGAAGTAACTTTTATAGCTATTGTGACCGGACAGTTCCTATATACTTGTCTGGCTATAATGGAAATGCCTACTGGGGTAGACACTAAAAAAGGCTCTGCTAGAGTTTCGAGATTGACTCCAAAACTGACAGTTATATATGGAGTTACAAAAGAAAGAGAAGCTCCAGGGTATAGTAAAGCATTAACATATAAGTAAAAGACCTGCAATATACTAGTAACTACATCAGGAGAATTTTCCTAATCTTGACGGGACTAAGGAGCATATAATCTATTCAGACACTGACCACTGGTGGCACTGGAAACGGCACCCTGCTAAGTTGGACGATCGGATAGAACTAACAATTAATGAGACTGGCCCTGTTGGCGTACATCCCTACCCTTCTAAGAATCTACCCGACACACTCAAATTCGATGGTCTGGCTTGCCACACCTGAAGCACACATCAATATCCACTCTACACTTAACCTGATGGTGTCTACCATATTTCTGACATAGAAGATTAGTATGAGCACTGCTAACACTAACCTGGGACTTAGAGCCTGGTGCCCTATCCCTATTGTCATTTTTGAATTTGGGTACTGGGGCACTAGCTGAAGAAGGTACTGAGGCTGAAGACCTCTGATAAAACTGAGAATGGTTACCACCTTCTGACTTTGGTTGATTAAAATTAAAACTAGTCGTCCTAGCTTTATTGTTTTCTCTTTCCGTCTCCTTAATCTTCTACTCTTCTATCTGTTAAGCATGAACCATCAACCTAGACAAGTCCATCTCACTAATCAGCATTGCGATCCTACACTCCTTGACCATACTATCATATATGCCAGACACAAACTTACTCATCTTGGACCTACTGTCAGCCACTATATGAGGAGCATATCTATCTAACTGAGTGAACTTGGGAGAATACTCCCTCACACTAATGTTGCCTTGCCCTAAATTAATGAACTCCAACACTTTGGCCTCTCTCAACTCCAATGGAAAGAATCTATCCAAGAAAGTTGTGGCAAACTATTCCCATTCTATAGGCCCTGCATCAACACCTCTATCAACTTTTCACTGCTTAAACCATGTATGGGCTATATCCTACAATTGATATGCAGCCAATGTGGCACTCTGACTAGAAATCACCCCCATAGCATCTATGACCTTCTGAACCATATCTATGAATTCCTATGGATCCTATTCAGGCTTGGATCTCGTCAAAGAAGGAGGATTTATCTAAGTGAAAATCCTGAATTCTAGTTGCAGCAGTATTGGCCACTAGGTTGGCTAGAATAGCAGTTGTCCATTCATTATGTGCTTCTACGAAGTTTGCTAGAGTAGTAAATACATCCCTAAACTCTACGTGAGAGACATGCTCGTCCAGAAGATATTCCTGGACAGGCTGAGAGATTGGTTGTTCTTGTTCTTCTTCCGTTCCTCTTGGGAGGCATGTTTTGTAAATAAAAAGAAGAAATGGATTAGACTGTGACATAAATACTATAAAAAATGGAAACTTTTCCTAAATGCCTTATGGCCTCTCGTCCATAAGTATGGCACGCTATACACCCATGCACAAGACTCTACTCGATGCGACTTTCAAACTTCCTAGGACACTTTAAAACCTTAGGCTCTGGTACTAAGTTTGTAACAACCCGAGACTAACCCCTAGTAGTTACACGGTGCTTACAGTCCTGAGAGACCACAAGCTAATCCATGAGCTGGTACCTGCTATGAGCACTGAATAACATGATCATAAATGTGGAAGAATACTGACATGCCATAAGATTTTATTAACTGAATTTAAAATTGAAATATGAGCCTATAGAAATAACTGATTAAATTTGATAAAATAAAGATAAACTGGATCACTAACTATAATATCTGAATACTAAATATTTGACTCTAATGTCTTAAAACCCTCTATAACTGACTAACTGAATATGATTTGATGGGATAGGCCCCAACTAACTACTAACTAAGACATGAAATAAAGTAAGCCTATCCTCAAAGTATGAGGAATCACCACTGCTACTGTTGAGAATCTGATGAGTCTACTCACGATCTAAGAACTGAGCATCAGAACCAATGATATAATACATCATAGCGCAAAAGAAAAGGTATGCGATCAGTACTTTAAATGTACTGGTATGCTAAATAAGGTAGGCTGATATTTATGGTTTCATGAACAGAACTAATGATTAACTAGATATGCATGTAAATCATGGAGTACTGAGTAGAGAACATGGAATCTATAGATACTGATGGTGCACAGAAATCAGTAAATACTGAGGATACATGACCAAGCATATAACATAACTGAGTAAAATCTGTAAACTAAAATACTGAGATAACTGAAATTCATACACTTTGTTCAGGCAAGACTAAGATTGAATAACTGAACTGGGACTATAACTGAGACCATATCTGAGACTGTGGGAGGTATCATCTAACCGACATTCCCCAATTTGAGCTAATCGAGGTCTAACCTGTAACCCCAACTGGAAAGATGTTAATACCATGCCACGGGTACTAACAATGACTGTGTGGATCTACTAAACTGATATAATATCCAAAGGACTAAGGGTGTCAAGCCTGAACTGACGGGTAGCCCTTGCGAGATAGTCAAGCCTAATCTGATGGAAGACTACTCATATCCTACGCTGGCCACGTAATTCTGGAATATAGAGACTGCTACTAATGACTCTACCTATATGAAGGGGAATCCGCTATCCCTATACTCACTCGGTGCTAAATCCTACTCCCAATTGAAAGACACTGAGGTACTAGACTGTTCTGAGTTGAATAACTAATATCTGACTATTCTGATAATGCTCATAATTTAATCAAAAGACTATTCTATAATGTACTAACGCTAGACTAAATAAACAACTATGGATTTCGGGTATTCAATTCCCCTAGGACTCAAAGCAACAATGTTGAAAGGACACTAAAACTTGAAGGCCAAAACATGAAAGCTCTTAATAACCAAATCACTCTTGTAGGCATTTTATCACACACTTGTAGTTCATGATTTTAAAACGATCATAGGAATGTCATGGAACTTGTTGAAATAGCATGAATTCATCATAATAGCATTAAATTATGGTTTAATTCAGTAAATCATACTATTAAAACATGAAAGATTGAATAATAACAATAATTTCATGGTAACATGTTATAGAATTATTGTTCATGGAGATTCATGAATAAAATCATAATTTAAAATATGATAACTTGAAAATATCACAATTTTATAATTTAAAAATATTTCTTGGACTCCATGGATGAAAGGGGTTCATGGATGAACATCTAACATACCTGGGTTAATGAATTTGAAGAGATGAATGGAGAGTTCTTAAGAAATTACCTTGAATTTGAGAGTTAGGATTACTTGTTCTTGAAAGAGGGATTTTTGATTGTGAGAGTAATTGAAATAATGATGACTACTTAGAGTGTTAAGGGGTTAAATTTCGTGTTTTAGGTTAATAAGGGCCTAGAAAAAGACACAAATACCCTTAAATAAATTTAAAAACGAAAGCTAAAAACTGACCATCCTGATTTTTGGCCTTGGTACGACGTGCCACTATCGTGCCAAGACACTAGAAATGGTACAACTGGGACCTAGACAGATAGCGTGATGCGCCACCATCGCGGTAAGCCTGTGGATACCATTTTGGACACCTCCGCGATGCATCATGGCTACGGAGGCCCACCGGAAATTGACAAACTGGAAATTGGCTTGATCCACAATGCACCATGATAGTGGAGTCACACTGGAAATCAAAAATTGTTATTTGGAATGTTAGGCGATGCGCTGATGGTTAAAATGATGGTGTTTAACGACTGAAACTTAAAATCGCCATAACTTCTTACCCGGTCATCGAATTTGGGAAAATTTTATATCATTGGAAAGATAATTGAATTTTTTATGCAATGGAATGCTCAAAACTAAAAAAATAATGAGTTTTTCAAAAATTTCATATACGAATACTCATGTATTGGGACTTAGATTTTGTTAGGGAAATACGGGGTGTTACAAATTCATATAAGGATTTATGAAGCTTTATTGAACAATTGTCTTACAAACTTTTACATGATTCAGTTACTTTGAATGCTTCTGAAATTTTTATAAAAATATCATTTTCCAATGAGACATGCAAATAGGCCATGACAAATTCATTAGGCGCATATGATGCTTTTCAAGAACTGCCAAATTTATTATATATCTGAAGGTAATTTCATTCACCATGGGAGAATATGTCTCCACATAATGTCAGTCTTTTATGAAAAACCTGTTCCACAATTCGTGTTTTGTATCTTACGACTTTACTTGTTTCATTTTATTTTTGCATAAAAATTCATTTGTGCCCTATTGGCTTGACACCTTCAGGTAATTGGACTATTGGCCCAAAACTTCACGTTTTTCAAGTAAAGTTAATTCTACTAGAACTACATCCTTTCATTTTGACCAATCATTTCTCAGTCTACATTCTTTGACAGATTTGATTTCAAACCCTCATCTTATTTTACTATTTCAGTAGCCACATTGTAAGCAAAAATATTGTCAACCACAATATTATTTTGATTTCACCTATTTCTTGTGGAGATATTGAAATTTCTTCATTCTCATTATTTTTAGGTATTTGAACCTCTTTTATCTCTTGAGGCTCTTTTTTAGCAATTGTCATCATATCATGATCATTTATGTAATGCCTTGAGAGTACACCCTGAGTGTCACACGGTGCTTACGGTCCCGAGGGACCACAAGCTAACCCATGAGTTGATACCTACTGTGAACACTGAATAATAATAATAAAATAACATATGCAGTATACCTAAAGATGCCATAAGGTTTTAAATAATAAAGCATTTCTAAATCATGAATCTGGAAAACAATAAATGACTGAAAACAACTTCCTAAAACTGATAAAATAAAGATAAACTGACTGACTGTCTGAAGTGTCTGAAAGCCTCTAAAACTAACTGAATAAGAGTTGATGGGACAGGCTCTCAACTAAATCCAACTAACTTCTGTACTGAAAGTATGAAAATAAATATAGTCTGTCCTAAAAATATAAGGACTCACCACTACTATAGCTGATAATCTGGAAGGTCTATGCATGATTCAAGAACTGAGCGTCCAAACCTATGATATGATACATCATAGCGCAAGAAAAGAGTATGCAATTAGTACTTTGAGTATACTGGTATGCTAAATGAGGTAGGCGGATATACATGGTTTCGTGTGCTTGAATAATAACTGACTGAATAAATAGCATGAAGTACTAAATAGTATGCATGGAATCTGTAAATACTGAGAATGCATGAACAAACATAAAACATGTCCTGAATATAATCTGTAAACTAAAATTTATTAACTGAATAACTGATATCTGTATGTTATGGTCAAGCAAAATTGAAACTCAATTACTGGACTGATACGAGAATAATGGCTACCTTAGCTTTCGCCGACATCATTCAAAGTTACTATGTGAAGAATCAAGCTTTGGTCGCATGGAGGGCATAGGATTATACTTGGAGGGGACATTTTGAGCCTACCATTGATCAAACCCGAGTGTGGAAGATTTCTTGGAGAATTGAAAACTTAAGGACTCTCGGGTTTTGACCACCTTTGTTGGTTCATAGTTTTGGTTCCCTTTATTAAAGGCATTTTGTTCACTTATCTTTGTCCAAGTGACACTCCATGACCATCCCTCCTTATTAAGGTTATTGGAGTCATTTTGTGTTCATTTTGTAATAGATTATAAATAGGCTCTTTTAGTCTTATTTTCATTAGTTTATGAAAGATAAAAAATTGAAACACTTGAAATCCTCTCTCTTGAGGGTATACCACCTTAGTATAGTCTTATTTAGGACTTGGAAAAGTTATCCTTAGTATAGGGCTTGGAAAAGCCAATATTGTTCTTTGCTTGGAAACGGTGGATCTTGAGGTGAGTCGATTACCTTAGCGGTCACTGTAAGAGTGTGGTTTTGATTATTACATTCATTAGGTGTTAATTTTGAAATATACTTGGTTCATAATCTTGTAATAATCTTGGTCTCACTATCTATCCTTTCATTATTTTGTAAATCCATGTGTTATTGTGTTTGTCATATTGTATCCCTTTGTGTTGCTTGTTCTTCTCACATTTTGTGGACTGTTTTGGCATCTTGGTAGACTGATTTGTATCATTTGGTATCAGATCCATCATTTATTTTGTTCCAACAAAATCAATCTTGGGCTTATTAGTTTAAAAATTAAAAAAAAAGTGTTGAAAAAATGAAAATCTCAAAAAAAAAAAGAAATATGTCCCATTTCTGTGTTTAGCTGAAATTTGAGACATAGATTTAGGAAATTTTAGTGTGTGTTTTTTTTCTAGCGTTAGGTTATTGTTCCCTAACACTAAGTAAGTCTAGATCTTGGATTTGAGCTTAATCCGGGTGGTTTTGAGTTATTCACCATTGTTGAGTTTAAGGTTGAAGAAACTAGTAAGGTGAAGCTCAAAATTGGAAGGGTTGTTGTTGATATTGTGGTTTGAAAAATGTATGGTTATGTTGTGGAGTTTAACGAGAGCAAAAGTAATCCAAAATCATTCAATTTGGAGTTCATTTGTCTTAGTTTCAATCTTTTGAGTGTTCTTATTGTTCTTCATGTTCATCATTCATTGTTGAACAAGAACATTCAATAGGTGTGGTTTGATCTTAAAGAGTGGAGAAAAGAGTGTAGTCTTTTGTTAGTCTTGAAACACATCCCAAAGAACATACAAAAGAAGAAAGGGGACAATAGGACTTTCAAAAAGACTCATTACCAAAAGGGAGTAAAGGCACATACCAAGACAAACAAAAGAGGAAAGGAAATAAAGGCATTCAAAAATGTGTCTTGCCAAAAAGGTGCAAGGAAATTCAAAGTCTTTTGAATTTTGAAAAAGGCTCTAAGTCTTGTTCTTTCCCTCCTTTAGCTGATTTTTCACTCTTCGAAATTAAAAATTTGACCAATCCAAATTGCAAACTGCCATGTCACCAAAATTGCCATTTCACCAAACCACCATGTCATCTAAGTGCCACATCATCAACTTTCCAAAAAACCTTGAAGCTCAAATTTCATATTTTAAAGTTTCTTTTCTTTGTTTTGTTAGTTTCATTTCTTGATTCTAGTACTAATTAGCAACTAGTAATCACCTACTAGATTGTGAATTAGTTTTTGAATCTATTTTTGTCGTGTCTCTGTTATTTGTGTGCTTTTCTCATTTTTAATTCATCGTAACTTTTTGTTTCAAGTTCGTAAGTAGAATTTTTTGTTTTGTGTCTTGAGTCGATTATACAATAATCTATTCTGGCCGCTAAGTAGAATTGACATCTTATTGACTACCGGAGTATAAGCAACTTTCAATATTCGCCGCTCCAACTGTGAGAATCACAAAGGTGGGTGTATATGAGTTTTGGTGAGGAGCTTTTACTGCTAATATTTGTTCATTGTGTAGGTACAAAGGTGATATAAGGGGAACATGTCTTCGATAGCTGGGGATTATTGTGACTACAATATGGGAGACTATGATTGTACTATGAGGTTTTATGGCTATGAAGTTGAGGGAGACTACGGAGGCTATGAAAACAGCCATGATCAAAACTTGGGTAGATTTGAAAGTTACTGTTTTGAGGGAGAAAATGAGGTGAATGAAGTGCCTAGTGCTTATGGTAACTTTGGATATGATGTAGGACCTCTTGATGGATCTTATGATGATGTTGGGACATGTGAGGAGTCTTACACTTCTTACTCCAAACCTAGATTTGGTGTTAGGTACAACCCTTTCATTCGCAAATCTTATGAGAGCTATGATAAGAGTACACGTGAGGAATATGAAGATTCATATTCTCTACCTTGTAGTACTTCTTATCAAAGTCGATATAGTGTGAATGGTTATACTAGCTATTGTGGAGGTTGTCCAACGAGAAGAAGAGGGTGTTTATCTTTAAAATCGAGGGGTACTCGTATGCTTTATAATGTTGATCCGAGAAAGAGTGTACATTTTGGAAAGGTGACCATCTGTGGGATACCGGTCTGCCTTGTTGTGTTAAATGATAGGTACTATAGAAACTACATCGTTCCATCCATGTTTGACTACTTAGGGTTGTTTTGTGAGCCTTTAATTGTTCCATACTTCTTGGATGGGTTCAAGGTTACCGAGAGGGTAAAAGTTGTCTTCTCCCAATATGAATACCATGAGAAGGTGTGGCGCGATATTCTTTCCTTGGACTACAATTATGTATACTTAGGTGCCAATTAGTTTGCACGGCATCAAGTTCCTAACGTGCAAAATTGGCCTAATGTTATGAGATATCAATGGGGAGATTGCCTCATGACTTACTTGTTGCCCAAGCCGCGAAGAGTGCCTACCTACTATAATCCAAATTATTATGAGAGACAAAAGATTAAGAGAAGTAAGAGAGTGCAAGGTGGTACTTTAAGAGTGGAAAAAAGAGAGGTTGTGTGGAGCAAAGTGGGGGGATGGGGGGATTACCACCAAATCATGATAACATTGGTTGTCCTTTTATTTCTCAGGACATTTGTGTAGGTACCAACATGGCAAGAGAAGGCAAACAATGCCAAAAGAAAGTTGCTATCCAACCTTGTGGATAACTTTCACACCATGACAAAGAAGAATGTACTCAAGGACTTCAAGGTAAAATAGCTAACTTTTATACTTTTGTGCATGTGAATGATAATCTGTGGCCAGCAATGCGTGTGAGTTGTAGCTTGCCTATATGTGAGTCTATTGTTTCTTTGCCACTTGATGATGATGTACATGTTGTGAGTATGGATACACTAGTTGATCCTATTGATGACTGAATTGAATCTTCTTGTAAGATTGATTTATGTCCACCTAGTGTTGAAACTATTATGTTGAATAAAAGTACATTATCTTGTGAAATTTGTATTGATCAACTTATGTGTGGAAATTTCCCACCACTTGAGGATGTGTATGATATGATTAATGACCTTCAAGTGTGTGATGATGTTGAAAATATTGATCAAAGGAATAGGATTGAACCCATGAGCTTGCCCTTTGATTTTAATATTTGCTTGGATCATAGGGATAATCATGTGCTTAAGACATCTTAAAAACTTGATACTGAACTTTTAGAGAGTGAACTTACTTGTTCAAAATTTGCCCGAGGGATATATCATTCTCTCTTTAGGTATAATGTCTTGTTTGAAGATGATATAAACACTACTAATGAACCTAGTGGTGAAAATGATGGTATAGTTTTCTTTGGAAGCTATAGATGATATTCTAACCCACTATGGTGCGACAACATTCCTCCTAAAGATGGAAATCTCTTTTTGAAAGATGAGAGTACTCTTAAGGGTAAGAAATGTGTAGTCCTTCTTGAAAACCCGAGGGAAAAGCTGTCATTTACTCCTTGGAGTAATGTTCCTAAATGTACATCCTTCTTTGACGCACTTGTGCCTAAATTTCATGAATTCCAACTTGTGGATGCCAAGTTATCTAGTTGTTTGAAGGAAAGAATGTGTACGTGTTTAAATGCTTATTCTTCACTCGTGAATTCCTTTTCACGTGATTATTTCCTATACTGTCTCTTTGCCTATGATGATGTCCATGCTAATTTTGGATTTGTTTTATGTCGAGGTAGGAAGTTTGTTGGTCTGTACCTGTGTGTATGATAATGCTATATGGATTTTATGGACTTTAGAAACAATCGAAACACCTCCATTGGTGTGGTCTTTTGACGGGATAAAGAAGCAATGGTGTCTTATGGCTCATAAGATGAAGGAAGTTCTACCTTGTGGATTATTTAATGCCATTGGGACCTATGTAGTTTCTTTATCTCTTGGTGATTCCCATAACCAAATCCTTTGTGCACCTTTTATTGAGCTTTTAATATTAATTCAAAGAATCCTTGGTTATATTACAATTATGTGCAACCTTGGCATGTTGACATGATTTATTGTGCTAACCCTAACCCTCATGCCATGAGGAGTTTGTATTTGTTTTCCCTCTCTTCGTTTTTATAAGGTTTGAATTCGAGGTCGAATCCTTTTCAAAAAGGGGAGGATGATACGAGAATAATGGCCACCTTAGCTTTCACCGACATCATTCAAAGTTACTTTGTGAAGAATCAATCTTTGGTCGCATGGAGGGCACGGTATTATACTTGGAGGGGACGTTTTGAGCCTACCATTGATCAAACCCGAGTGTGAAAGATTGCTTGGAGAATTGAAGACTTAAGGACTCTCGAGTTTGGACCACCTTTGTTAGTTCACAGTTTTGGTTCCCTTTATTAAGGGCATTTTGGTCACTTATCTTTGTCCAAGTGACACTCCATGACCATCTCTCCTTATTAAGGGCCTTGGAGTCATTTTGTGTTCATTTTGTAATAGATTATAAATAGGCTCCTTTAGTCTTATTTTCATTACTTTATGAAGGATGAAAGATTGAAACACTTGAAATCTTCTCTCTTGAGAGTAGATCACCTTAGTATAGTCTTAGTTAGGACTTGGAAATTCATCCTTAGTATAGGGCTTGGAAAAGCCAATATTGTTCTTTGCTTCAAAAATGGTGGATCTTGAGGTGAGTCGATTACCTTGGCGGTCACCGTAAGAGTGTGGTTTTGATTATTACATTCATTGGGGGTTAATGTTGAAATATAATTGGTTCTTAATCTTGTAATAATCTTGGTCTCACTATCTATCCTTTCATTATTTTGCAAATCTGTGTGTTATTGTGTTTGTCATCTTGTATCCCTTTGTGTTGCTTGTTCTTCTTACGTTTTGTGGAATATTTTGGCATCTTAGTGGACTGACTTGTATCATACGCTGCTTACTGGACTGAGACTTTGGGAGCTATAATCTAATCAACATGCCCCAATATGAGCAAATTAGGGTCTAACTTGTGACCCCAGTTGGAAGGGTGTCAGTACCGTGCCATGGGTACTAACACTGGCTGTGTGGATCCACTGAAATGCTATCCCGAAGGACTAAAGGTGTCAAGCGTAAACTGATAGGTGACCCTTGGGAGGTAGTCAAGCCTAAACTGACGGGTGACTCCTCATATCCAACGTTGACTACATAGTTCTGGAGTACGGAGATTACTACTAACGACTCTGCCTATCTGACGGGGAAGCTGCCATCCCTGCCCTCGCTCAGTGCTAAATCCTACTTCCAACTAAACTGACTCAGAATACTGGATTATTCTAAGTTTAACTGATTATGATAACTGACTAAACTGATAATGCTCATAACATATTTCTAAAACTATTCTGAAGATACTGAGACTAAGTAAACAACTATGTTTTCGGGTATTCATAACCCCCAGTACTTGATAGCAATAATAGCAAGATTGTACTAAAACTTTGGGGACATAATATGAAAGAATTGTTTAAAATTCATTCTTGTAAGCATTTCATCAAACTCTTGCAATACATGGTTTAAGCTAAGCATGGGAATAGTTAAAAGTTTGTAGTAATAGCATAATTTCAACACCAACATCACTAATTATGAATTAAATCAGTGAACAACAACCTTTAAACATGTGGGGTTTAATAATAACAACAATTTCATGTAAACATGCTATAAAATCAAAGTTCATGGGAATTCATGGTTAAAATCACAATAACTTGTAAAGATCACAACTTTGAATTTAAAATTTGATACTTGAACTCCATGGGTGGAAGGGTCCCATGGATGAACATTTCACATACCTGAGTCGATGAATTCGTGAGAGTTCTTAGGGTTTTTCTTGAGAATTGAGCTTAAATCTTGAAGGCTAAGGATTGTTCTTAAGAGAAGATTAGTTTCTTGGAGAGGAAATAAGAGTAATGGGTCACATAATGCCCCTTTAGGGTTTTAATTTCATGTTTTGGATGAGTTTAGGGGCTTGGGAAAAGACCAAACGGTCCCCGAAAATTAAATCACAAAACTGGAAATCCTGATTTTAACACCTTGTGCGATGCGGTGCAATCATGTTGGGCCACTGGAAAAGGGACCATCCCAAATTTATCCAGTGGCGCGATGTGGTGAAATCATGTTGGGCCACTGGAAAAGAACAATTTACAACTAGAACCTTGGCGCGATGCAGTGCCATCGCGGTGCCCTACTGAACGTAAATTTGAACCTTAGAGGGATGCGGCATTATCGCGGTGCTCCTCTAGAATAGGACCAACGTGGTTTTGGTCAACACCGTGTGCGGCCTTATCGCATTGGCTATTGTTTTCCACTAAAAGTGCCATAACTTCTCGCCCAAGTATCGAATTTAGGCAAAATTGGTATCGTTAGAACCTAATTCGATTTCCTACTACTTGGTGGGTCTTAAGCTGGAAAATTCCAACTAGAGCAAAATATATGCTAGTTTAAAGTTGACTATTACAGCATACTTCCCAAAGACTCAATCGGTAAGGGATATTTTGATTCGCCTAATAACTGGGAGTTATTTTGAGGCGGCCTTAACGTACATCAAAATAAATCTTAAACTATCAAAGAACTATGATGTACTATGCATAATCTTGAAACAAGACTAACATTGGTTTGGATTTTTGGGGTATTATAATATCTCCCCGTTGAGAACATCCATCCTAGAATGAGACTAGTTAAAATGAAAACACTGAGGAACTGAGATTACATGCTGAATATACGTGATGAAAATGTGATTACATGACTGAGTCTGAACATGACACATAACAAAACTGGTTCTATGAATGCATGACTGATATGAGAATAATATGCAGCTAAAACTGAGCAAGGAAAGGAGAAATTCTAATAAGACTGTTACCTTACACTGAATCTAAGTTTTCAGAGAAAATATGAGGGTAATTGGTCTGCATATATGTTTCTGCTTCCCAAGTGGCTCTCTCAACATACTGATTCCACCGAAGAACTTTTACTAGGGGAATTTCTTTGTTTCTTAGTCTGGGAGTCTAACGATCGAGGATCTTGACTGGGACCTCCTCGTAAGAGAGACTATTCTGAACATCTATACTCTCTATAAGGACTACAACTGCTGGATCACCTATTCACTTCTTTAGAAAGGAGACATGAAACACTAGGTGCACTGATGCTAGGTCTGAAGGCAACTCAAGCTCATACGCCACCTTTTCGAAGTGGCTCAAAACTCTGTAAGGGCCAACATATCAGGGACTAAGCTTCCTCTTTTTACCAAACCTCTTTACCCTTTCATAGGATAGACTTTTAGTTATACAAAATCTCCAATCTCAAACTCTAGATCCTTTCTCTTTATATCTGTATAAGATTTCTGTCAGCTTTAGGCTACTCTGAGCCTCTCCTGAATTAGCTGAACTTTCTCTAAATCATCAAACACTAAATTGGGCCCTATCAAAGCAGTTTCACCTATCTCAAACCAACCAATCAGAGATTTACACATCCTTTTAAATAGAGCCTCAAATAGAGCCATCTGAATACTGAAATAATAGCTTTTATTATACGTGAATTCAATCAAAGGCAAGTGGTCATCCCAACTTCCCTTAAAGTCAACTACACATGTTCTCAACATGTACTCAAGGGTCTGAATGGTCCTCGCTGCCTGACCATCTATCTGAGGGTGGAAGTTTGTACTGAGGTAAACTTAAGTACCAGGACCTTTCTAAAAAGCTTTTCAAAAGTGAGAGGTAAACTGAGTACCTCTGTCTGAAATAATAGATAGTAGAACATTGTACAACCTAACCAACTCTCTAATATAGAGCTTGGCATAGTCCTCATCTAAATAAGAAGTATGGAAAGGTAGGAAATAAGTTAATTTGGTCATATTGTCCACAATGACATAAATCGAATTATGTTGCTGACGAGTACGAGTCAAACCTGTCACAAAATCCATGCTCACTACTTTCCACTTCCAAGTGGGAATACTGAACAACTGCGTAGACCCACTAGGCTTCTGATGCTCAATCTTAACCTATTGATAAGTGGAGCACTTAGTTACAAAATCTGCAATATCTCTCTTCATCCCACTCAACTAATATATTTCCCGCAAATTACGGTACATCTTCGTGGCCCCTGGATAAATCGAGTAACGTGCACCATGCACTTCTACAAGAATTTGTTGTCTCAACTCATCAAGACACAATACATATATTCTACCCTGGCAATACAACACACCATCTCCCCCTTGGGAGAAAACCTCTACTTTCTAGTCTCTGACTAACTCCTTCAACTTCATCAGGCTAGGATCCCTATCTTACTTTTCTTTCACTTCGGCAACCAAAGAAAATTCTAAACAATTCTGAACCTAAACACTATCCTTAGCTGAATCAACCAAACGAACACCTAATTTGGCAAGCTGATGAACTTCCTGAACTAACTTCTTCTTGTCATTCTCAACATGAGCATCACTACCCATAGACAATCTACTCAAGTCATCTGCTGCTACATTAGCCTTACCCAGGTAATACAGAACACTCATATCATAATCCGTCAACAATTCTAACTATATCCTCTAATGCAGATTCAAATCTTTTTGCAAAAATACATACTGCAAGTTTTTATAATCTATGAACATATCAACATGCACCCCATACAAATAGTTCCTCCAAATCTTTAAGGCAAAAAACAACAGCCGTTAACTCAAGATCATGGGTAGGGTAACTCTTTTCATGGGGCTTAAGTTGTCTAGAGGCATAGGACACAAACTTACCCTTCTGCATCAAAACATACCCCAAACCAACTATGGAAGCATTACAGTACACGACAAACCCATCTGAACCACCTGGCAATGTCAAAACTAGGGTTGTGGTGAGTCGAGTTTTCAACTCCTGAAAACTCTTATCACAGGAATCTAACCACTGAAACTTAACTTTCTTCTAAGTCAATTTGTACATGGGGATGAAATAGATGAGAATCCTTTAATAAACCACTGGTAATAGCTAGCCAAACCTAAAAAACTCGTAATATCTGATGGAGAAATGGGTCTGGGCTAGTTTCTCACCATTCGTTCTTTTAAGGATCAAATTTAATGCCATCCCTAGAAATAATATGGCCAAGGAAAGCTATTTATACTATCCAAAATTCACACTTATTGAATTTAGCGAACAACTGATGGGCTCTAAGAGTCTGCAAAACTATTTTAAGATGGTCTTCATGATTATTTTCATTGCCGGAATAGACAAGAATGTCATTAATGAATACTATGATGAACATGTCTAAGTACTGCTTGAACACTCGGTTCATCAATTCCATGAAGTCTATTGGGGCTTTTGTGAGACCAAAGGACATGACTAGAAACACAAAGTGACCATACCGACTTCTAAAAGTTGTTTTTGGAATGTCACATTCTCTGACTCTGAGCTAATGATAGACAGATCTGAGGTCTATCTTAGAAAATAAATGGAACCCTAAGGTTGGTCGAACAAGTCATCAATTCTGGAAAGTGGATATTTTTTTTTTATTGTGATTTTATTCAACTGACGGTAGTCAATACATATTTTAAAAAACTATCTTTCTTATGCATAAATAGAACTAGTGCGCCCCACAGGGAAATACTGGGCCTGATGAATCCCTTATCTATGAGATATTTCAATTATTCTTTCAACTTTTTGAGGTTGTCTAGAGCTATTCTGTATGGCGGAATAGAGCTAGGATGAGGATCTGGAAGAAGGTCTATTCCGAAGTCAATTTCTTTTTGGGGAGAAACTCCAAGAAGATCTTCAGGGAACATAGCTGGAAATTCCCTCACTACTGAAACTGACTTAAGATTTGGAGTATCAAAATTAGAGTCTCTAACTTAGAAAAGATGATAAATACACCCCTTGGATATCATTTTTATTGTCCTAAGGTACGAAACAAGCTGACCCCTAAGCGCTGTAGTACTACCCCTCCATTCAAGGACTGGTTCATTTGAAACTGGAAATAAACTACTCTACTTCTATAATCAACTGAATCATAGCATGAGTGGAGCCAATCCATGCCAATAATAACATCAAAATACATCATCTCCAACTCCACAATATCAACTAAAGTGACTTTCTAAGATATTGTGATCAGACAGTTCCTGTATACCTATCTGACTGCAATAGAAACACCTACTCGGGTAGACACTAAAATAGGCTCTACTAAGATTTCGGGACTAACTCCAAAGTTGAAAGCTATGTAAGGATTTACAACTAAATGAGAAGCTTCAGGGTCTAATAAAGCATAAATATATAAATGAAAGGCTTGCAACGTACCAGTGACCACAAAAGGAGAATTTTCCTGATACTGTCGGGACTGAAGGACATACAATCTATCTAGATATTGACCACTGGTAGCACTGGAAATGGTACCCTACTGAGTCAAACGGCTGGCTGGAATTGATGACTGATGGGACTGGCTGTAATACCCCGAGAAATGTTTTGTTGAAATTTTATGCGTAAACGTGTTGGGTTCTATCTTCTAGAATGAATTATAAATTTTCCGCATAGAATGTCTTAGATTATGACCCAGCATTACGTAGATTATCAAATAAGATTTCCAACGATATGTGGATCATCAAAAATGGACACCCGAGCGATGAGTTATGAACATTCCCATCGAACCATGAATAGTAGTGAACAGTAGAACGTGCAGGAAAAAGTATTAAGGCCTGGCGTATTTTTGATCCAACTTTAAAATATCATAACTCCTTGTACATAATGATATAGGTGATCTACTATATATCAACAGAAATCTCGATGATTCTTCTTTCCAATGAAATTGGTTTCATCTAATTTGCCTATCGGAGCAAAAAGTTATGGTCGATCTACTTCAGCCTATGAAAAGCAAATTTTTGGGTCAACTTCAAATGATCATAACTCCTCGTACACAATGATCTGGGTGAGATACTATATATCAACGAAAATATATGAGAATCCTCTTTCTAATGAAATTGGTTTCTCCAATTTGTATATCGGAGTAAAACGTTATGGTTGATATACTTCAGACTATCAAAATAGTCCACCAAAGGACAAATTTAAGAATTATTTGATTTTTAGAAGCATTTTGGTCATTCCCCCTCACCCAAAATCCATCCAAACCCTATATTAAAGCCCATTAAAAGTATTATATGTTGTATTTCACCAAATTTCCTCAAAAAGAAAACCCTAACCTCCTACATCCAACTTCAAGAACCTCCAAAATTCACCATTAATTCTGCAAATTTATTCAAGATTCCAAGTTCCTAGTTTAAGAACTCCAAGAACCATTATTCAAAGGCACGATTAACATCTCAAAAATGATTATCGATCTAAATTTCATCATTCAAGGTATGTGGAGTTTTTCAACAAGACTCTCTTTCGTTCTTGTGCCCAAAAGTAATTTTCTTTACAAAGGCAACATTTTTATTTGATTTTTATGAATTTGAAGCATGAACCTATATCTTATGATGATTAGTATGAAATATTGATGTTTATGATTTTGAAAGATGAATTTACATGTGTGGAGATATAAAGCATGAATCTTGAATGATATTTATCATGATTTTGATATTTGGGTCGTGAATCCCTATTGGAAATTGTGTTTTTTTTAGAAAGTGTGTGTTATAAGCACGTTGATGTTGAATATTTGAGATATTTTGAATGATTTGACCTTTTGATCTTAATGGAGTTATTTTGAACTAGAGTATGAAAGAAATCCACAACGTGGTTGATTTTGATAGATGGAAACCATGACGGCTCCCGATGTATATTTATATATATTACTGAAATTGTTTTATTTTGGATTGTCTTTGAAATGATCTGAGCTAAGTCTGGGAGAAATCTTTAGCACCAAGTAGGAGGTATAAAGTGACCTTACTTCCCTAGAACTACGTGCCCCCATAGGAGTGAGCCTGAGGCTAATTTATAGAGTGATCACTAGTTTGTGTGGATTTGATATCGATAGTCCTACTCCGATGGCAAGGATAGGATGGCTCTCCCCAATGTGGGTTGTATGTTGGACTCCATGTAGCTCACATGGTTTATGTCGGTTATAGGATCTCCCAGTGTGTGTGCATGTTTCCTTTCGTCTATGGTGAATGCTAAAGTGAGTTGAAAGTGGAATTGTGAAAGTTATTCTTTCGAAAGATTTAAATGATATTTACATTATGAGAATTGATATTCTTGATGAACTGAAAGTGATTGACAAATTATATGATGACTCAAATGTGTTATTGTACTTATTTCATCCTCTTGTGATTATGATGATTTTCTTTGGGCTATGTGAGTCTTTCATACATCCTGCATATTTCTTATAAATATTTATGATGATGATGTTTATACAACTGCATACACCCCTATATACTCGGTCCCTTTCCATGGTACTGACCTACATTTTCAGATGTGGGCAGCATTTTCTCAAAATGTAGGTTTAAGTACTCAGTTTTAGGTTTGACAGTGATTCTTCGAGCATGCTGTTCTATGTCTTCTGTTGTGGTGAGTCCTCATGTTCATAGGATGTGATGTCTGATGTTGGTTTCACGAAATTGTTTACATTTGATAACTGAGTATGAGTCAGTTGGGGCATGTCTCAATGGCTCACTGGTTTTATTGATTTTTTTAGAGGCTTGTCAGACTAGTATAGATGTTGGGAGTAGACTAATAAGTCGTTTTTTTTTATCTTTCTGAAATTCTTTTACTCTTGGATAATAATTACTCTGTTGATATTTGAGGTTTATTTATGAAAATCTTGTTGATTTGTGTTGAACTGAATAAAAATGGCTCAAAGGGTTAGCTTGGGGCTACTCATAGCCTCAAGCACCATGTGACACTCCGAGACCCATTTCCACGGCGTTACAAACTTGGTATCAGAGCCTAAGGTTTTAAGGTGTCCTAGGGAGTCTGACAAGCCACGTTAAGTAGATTCTTGATCATCGGTGTGTAGCGCGCCACATTTATGAGCAAGAGACTACAATACATTTTAGGAAAAAGTGTGATTCTTTCTTTCAGAAGTCTATCGTGCTTAAAGTGTCTCTCTCTGCTATTGATTCATGCTCTCATCTTTCAAAAATATGCCTCCACATCGAGCAAGAAGAAATAATAATGGTCAGCAACCTCAACCCGCTGACCCATTGAATGAAAACGTGTCTCATGCTAAATTTTAGGCTACCTTTCAGGCGCTGGACCAAGCTATTACTGCAAATGTTCAAGCCAACCCAGCCCTAGCTCCACAGCAGTAGAGAGGTGATTCAGCTGCTGGTAGGACCTGTGACTTCATGCGGATGAATCCACCAGAATTCTATGGGTCTAAGTTTGATGAGGATCCATGATTGTTTTTAGAAGAGGTATAAAAGATTACTCAGGTGATGCATGTATCTGAGGAACATAGTATGGAGTTGGCTGCTTATAGGTTGAAAGACCTTGCTTATGGATGGGTTGTTGCTTAGAGGAAAGGTAGAGGTGAGGGAGCTGTCCCTACAACTTGGCAAGAGTTCCAGGATGCATTCCTAGATAAGTTTTTCCCTTTGAAGATGAGGGAGGCAAAGGTGGAAGAGTTTATGAACCTGCGATAGGGATCTATGACTATTAGGGAGTACTGTCTAAAGTTCAATCAGTTGGCCAAGTATGCTCTTGACTTAGTGGCTGATAATCAGACTAGTATGAGTAAGTTTATGACTGGAGTGTCTAGTTATATGGTTAAGGAGTGTAGGTCTACTATGCTTAATAGTGAGACAAATCTTTCTAGGCTGATGACTCATGCCCAACAGATTAAGGCAGACAAGATTAAAGAGAAAGATAGAATGAGAGAGAATAGAAGAGCTAGGTCCGAGCAGCACGGATAGGGTCATACTAGATAGTAGGCAGGGAGTCGCCCTCAGTGTCAGGATCATTCATCTATGCCAGCACCATCATCTGCTAGTGCTCCTTTGCCTAGAGTTAGGCAGGAGCAAGGTAGCAGGTCATATGCATCCAGGTCCCAGTACAGTACTGGCAGTAAGCCAAATCGTCCCCTGTGTCCTAAGTGTGGTAGGGCTCATTCGGGTGAGTATTGGGGTGAGAAGAGAGGTTGTTTCCAGTATGGTGACATGGGTCACAGAGTGAGAGATTGTCCATAGGATGGACAAGGGCATCGTGACTATCGCCCTCAGACCCAAACTCAGACTGTTAGTGCTCCAGTTCCAGCGACTCGCCTAGCCCCAACTCAGGGCGCCTCTTTTAGAAATGCTGGCGGGCAGTGCCAGAATAGATTCTATGCTTTACCTTCCCGCCAGGAATAGGAAGACTCTCCCGATATTTTACTGGTATGCTTTATATATTTTAGTTTGATGTGTATGCTTTGTTGGATCCTGGATCCAATTTCTCATACGTTACACCTTTCATTGTTGTGAATTTTGAAATGAGTCCTGAGATTATTCCGGAGCCTATCCTAGTTTCTACCCTAGTGGGTGATTCAATTGTTGCCCAGAAAGTGTATAAAATGTGTCCTATTACCGTTCTTCGTAGAGTCTTGTTGGCTGATCTGATTGAGTTAGACATGGTAGATTTTGATGTGATTTTAAGCATGGACTGGTTGTATTCTTCTTATGCCTCTATTGATTGTCGGACCGAGTGGTCAAGTTTCAGTTTCTAGGTGCATCCGTGTTTAAGTGGTCTAAGAATTCTGTGTTACCCAAGAGTCATTTTATCTCTTACCTTAAAGCTAGAAAGCTTAATTCCAAGGGGTGTATTTACCATTTGGTTGGAGTCAAAGACACTAAGTCTGAGACTCTAACTCTCCAATCTATTAATGTCATCAATGAGTTTTTTGATGCCTTTTTGGATGATCTCCTAAGGATACCTCCTGATAGAGAGATAGAGTTTGGGATTGATCTTCTTCCCAATACTCAGTCCATTTTTATTTTTCCTTACCATATGGCCCTTGTAGAACTTAAGAAGTTGAGAGAGCAACTCAAAGATCTACTAGGTAAGGGTTTCATAAGGCCCAGTGTTTCTCCTTAGGGTGCTCCTATGTTGTTTGTGAGAAAGAAAGATGGCTCATTACGTATGTCCATTGATTACCACCAACTGAATAAAGTCACCGTAAAAAATAAGTACCCTCTTTTGAGAATAGATGATTTGTTTGACCAATTGCAAGGTGCAAGTTATTTCTCAAAGATAGACCTTCGTTCCAGCTATCATCAACTCAAAGTTAGGGAGTTTGACATCCCGAAAATTGCTTTCCAAACTCGTATGGCCCTTTTGAGTTTCTTGTTATGTCTTTTGGGTTAACTAATACCCCAGCAGCTTTCATGGACCTCATGAATTGAGTGTTCAGACCATATCTGGATATATTTGTCATAGTGTTCATCGATGATATATTGGTGTACTCTCGTAGTGAGGATGAACATTCTGATCATCTCCGAAATGTCTTGCAAACCCTTAGAGATCATAAGTTGTTTGCCAAGTTCAATAAGTGTGAGTTTTGGCTAAGGTCAGTTGCTTTTTTGGGTCATATCATTTCTTCTGAGGGTATTAGAGTTGATCCCCAAAAGACCAAAGCTGTTAGAAATTGGCCTAGACCTATTTCTCCGACTGATATTCCAAGTTTCTTGGGTTTAGCTGGCTATTAATGCCATTTTATTAGGGGTTTCTCCTCTATAGCGTCTCCTATGACTCGGTTGACCCAAAAAAAAGTGAAGTTCTTATGGTCTGAATCTTATGAGAAGAGTTTTCAGGAGTTAAAAACTCGACTCACTTCAACCCTTATTTTGACTTTGCCTGATGGTATTGATGGTTTTGTGGTGTACTGTGATGTTTTGAGAGTTGGTTTGGGTTATGTATTGATGTAGAAGGGTAAGGTGATAGCTTATGCTTCTAGACAGTTGAAACCCCATGAGAAAAATTACCCCACCCATGATCTTGAGTTGGTTGCTGTGGTGTTTGCTTTGAAAATCTAGAGACACTATTTATATGGTGTCCATGCTGATATTTTCACTGATCATAAGAGTCTGCAGTATGTGTTTACCCAGAGAGAATTGAATCTTAGGTAGAGATGATGCTTACAATTGTTAAAGGACTATGATATAAGTGTGTTCTACCATCCGGGCAAGGCCAATATTGTGGCGGATGCCCTAAGTAGAGTGTACATGGGTAGTGTTTCGCATGTGGTAGAAGGTAAGAAAGAGTTGGCTTATGATGTACATCATTTGGCTAGATTAAGGGTTAGGTTGTTTGACTCAGCTGAAGGTAGTATAGGGGTTCAGAGTAGTTCCGAATCCTCCTTGGTTTTGGAAGTGAAGGAAAAGAAATACTTAGATGCTAGTTTGGTCAGACTGAAGGAGTCAGTCAAGGACCAAAAAGTGGAGGTTTTCTTCCAAGGGGGAGATGGTGTGTTGATATTGCATGGTAGATTGTGTGTCCTAAATGTTGATGATCTGAGACAAAGGATTATGGCTGAAGCGCATGGGGCGTGATATTCTATTCATCCTAGTGCCACCAAGATATACCGAGACTTGCGGGAAATCTATTGGTGGAGTGGCATGAAGAAAGATATCGCAGCATTTGTAGCTAAGTGTGCAACATGCCAACAGCTTAAGGTTGAACACTAAAGACCTGGTGGTATGATGCAAGAGTTTAGTATTCCCACTTGAAAGTGGGAAGAGATAAATATGGACTTCGTGATTGGTTTACCTTCTTCCTAACGCCATTATGATTCCATTTGGGTTGTGGTTGATAGGTTGACTAAGTCTGCTCATTTCTTGCCTATTCATACTTCATATACTGCTGAGGATTATGCTAGATTGTATATTCGAGAGCTAGTCAGACTGTATGGAGTTCCCTTGTCTGTCATTTTGGATAGGGATACTCAGTTCACTTCGCAATTTTGGAAAGTTTTTCAGATGGGTCTTGGTACCCAAGTGCTTTTGAGTTCTGTTTTTCATCTGCAGACCAATGGTCAGGCTGCGCAGACCATCCAGACCTTAGAGGATATGTTGAGAGCTTTTGCACTTGTCTTTAAGGGATGTTGGGATAATCACTTACCGTTGATAGAGTTTGCTTACAATAACAGTTTGCACTCTAGTATTGGCATGGCTCCATTTGAATCCTTATATGGGAGAAAGTGTAGATCACGCAAAGGTTGGTTCGAGGTGGGTGAAGCGGCTTTGAGTGGTATCTCAAAATTTCACCTATGAAGGGGGTGAAGAGATTCGGAAAGAAGGGGAAGCTTAGTCCCCGTTATGTTGGTCCTTACAAAATTCTTAGCCATGTTGGTAAGGTAGCTTATGAGGTCGAGTTGCCTTCCGAGTTGTCCTTTGCTCATCCAATATTCCATGTCTCCATGCTTAGAAAGCATATTAGCAATGCTGTTGTAGTGGATTCCTCTGTGAGTGCTGACATTCAAGAAAATCTTTCTTTTGATGAGATTCCTGTTGAGATTCTTGATTTCAGTGTCCGAAGACTAAGGAACAAAGAAATTCCCTTGGTCAAGGTGTCGTGGTGAAACCAATCTGTTGAGGGTGCAACTTGGGAAGCTGAGGCGGATATGCGATCCAAGTACCCGCACCTATTTTTTGCGAACTCTGATCAAGTTGAAGGTACCGTTCTTTCTTAAATCATGCACTTTTGATAAAAGTTGCAGTAATTCAGCTGTCATTTATTATGTGTTCAGCTATAGTTTCTTGAATTTATGCATTCTATGTTGCATTCAGAGTGAGAAACGATGTGGTTATGAGTCAAACGAATGGTTTCAGCTGTATACTCTATTCCCTATCTAATCTTGGCATGTCTAGCTTCATTTGAGGATGAATGTTTCCAAGTGGGGGATGATGTAATACCCCAGGAAATTTTTCATTGAAATTTTAAGCGTAAACGTGTTGGGTTCTATCTTCTAGAATGAATTATAAATTTTTCTTGTGGAATGTCTTATATTATGACCCGCCATTGCGTAGAGTATCGAATAATCTTTCCAACGATAGGTAGATCATCCAAAACGGACACCCGAACGACGATTTATGAACATTTTGATCGAACCGTGAATAGTAGTGAACAGTAAAACATGCAGGAAAAAGTACTGAGACCTGGCATATTTTTTTTCCAACTTCAAACAATCATAACTCCTCGTACAAAATGATCTGGGTTAGATACTATATATCAACGAAAATATATGAGAGTCCTCTTTCTAATGAAATTGGTTTCATCCAATTTGGATATCGGAGTAAAACATTATGGTTGATCTACTTCAGACTATCAAAATAGTCCACCAAAGGACAAATTCGAGAATTATTTGATTTTTAGGGGCGTTTTGGTCATTTCTCCTCCACCAAAATCCATCCAAACCCTATATTAAAGCCTATTAGAAGCATTATATGTTATATTTCATCAAATTCCCTCAAAACGAAAACCCTAAGCTCCTACATCCAACTTCAAGAACCTCCAAAGTTCATCATTAATTCTGCAAATTTATTCAAGATCCCAAGTTCCTAGTTCAAGAACTCCAAGAACCATCATTCAAAGGCACGATTAACATCTCAAAAATGAGTGTCGATCTAAAGTTCATCATTCAAGGTATGTGGGGTTTTTCAACAAGAACTCTCTTTCGTTTTTGTGCCCAAAAGTAATTTTCTTTACAAAGGCATGATTTTTATTTAATATTTACTAATTTGAAAAATGAACCCATATCTTAAGATGATTATTATGAAATCTTGATGTTTATGATTTTGAAAGATTAATTTACATGTGTGAAGATATAAAGCATGAATCTTGAACGATATTTATCATGATTTTGATATTTGGGTCGTGAATCCCCATTGGAAATTGTGTTTTTTTTTAGAAAGTGTGTGTCATAAGCACGTTGATGTTGAATATTTGAGATATTTTAAATGATTTGACCTTTTGGTCTTAATGGAGTTGTTTTGAACTCGAGTATGAAAGAAATCCACAACGTGGCTGATTTTGATAGATGGGAAGCATGATGGCTCTCGATGTATATTTATATATTACTAAAATTGTTTTGTTGTGGATTGTCTTTGAAATGATTTGAGCTAAGTCTGAGAGAAATCTTTAGCACCGAGTGGGAGGTATAAAGCGACCTTACTTCCCTAGAACTACGTGCCCCCGTAGGAGCGAGCCTGAGGCTGATTTATATAGTGATCACTAGTTTGTGTGGATTTGATATCGATATTCCTACTCCGATGGAAAGGATAGGATGGCTCTCCCCAATGTGGATTGTACGTTGGACTCCATATAGCTCACATGGTTTATGTCGGTTATAGGATCTCCCAGTGTGTGTGTGTTTCCTTGTGTCTATGGTGAATGGTGAAGTGATTTGAAAGTGGAATTGTAAAAGTTATCCTTTCAAAATATTTAAATGATATTTACATTATGAGAATTGATATTCTTGATGAACTGAAAGTGATTGACAAATTATATGATGACTCACATATGTGATTGTACTTATTTCATCCTCTCATGATTATGATGATTTTCTTCGGGCTATGTGAGTATTTCATACATCCTGTATATTTCTTATAAATATTTATGATGATGATGTTTATACAACTGCATACATTCCCATATACTTGGTCCCTTTCCATGGAAATGACCCACATCTTCAGATGTGGGCTGCATTTTCCTGGAATATAGGTTTAGGTGCTCAGTTCCAGGTTCGACAGTGATTCTTCGGGCATGCTGTTCTACATCCTCTATTATAGTGAGTCCTCATGTTCTGAGGACGTGATGTCTGATGTTGGTTTCATGGAATTGTTTACATTTGATAAATGAGTATGAGTCAGTTGGGGCATATCTCAATGGCTCGCTAGTTTTATTGATTTTCTTAGAGGTTTGTCAGACTAGTATAGATGTTGGGAGTTGATTAATAAGTTGTATTTTTTTTATCTTTCTGAAATTCTGTTATTTTTGGATGATGATTACTCTATTGATATTTGAGGGTTATTTATGGAAATCCCGTTGATTTGTGTTTAACAGAATGAAAATGGCTCAAAGGGTTAGCTTGGGACTACTCGTAGCCTCAAGCACTCCAAGACCCATTTTCTGGGGCGTTACACTGGCCTTGTTAGCGCAAATCCCTACCTTTCTGAGCAACTACTCGACACTCCTAAATTCGATGGCCTGGATTACCTTACCTAATGCATACAGCACTGCCAGGTCTATACTCACCCTGATGGTTTCTACCATATTTTTGGCAAAGAGGATTTGTACGAGCATTGTTCACACTACCCTACAACTTAGATCATGGAGATCTATCCCTATTATCATTTCTGAATTTGGGTACTGGGTACTAGTTGAAGATGGGGCAGGAGATGAAGATCTTTGACAGAACTGAGGACGGTTACCACCTTCTGACTTTGGCTGAGTGAAATTAAAGCTGCCTATTCTAACCTTCTTGCTCTCCCTCTCTTTCTCCTTAGTCTTATATTTCTCAATCTATTAAGCATAGACCATTAACCTAGATAAGGACATCTCTTTGATTATCATCGCGGTCCTACACTCCTTGACCACACTATCAGAAACACCAAACATGAACTTGCTCATCCTAGATCTACTATCAACCACCATATAAGGAGTATACCTAGCTAACTGAGTAAACTTGAGGGAATACTCCTTCACACTCATATTGCCCTGCCTCAAGTTAATAAACTCTAACACTTTGGCCTCCCTCAGCACCGATGGGAAGAATCTATATAAGAAGGTTGTAGCAGCGTCCTCCCATTTTATAGGCCCTATATTTGTTCCTCTATCTACCTTCCACAGCTTAAACTAGGTATGGGCTACATCCTGCAACTGGTAAGCAGTCAATTCAGCACTCTGACTAGAAGTCACCCCCATAATATTTGTTACCTTCTGGACCATGTCTAAGAATTCCTGTAGATCCTCTTCAGGTTTGGATCCCGAAAACAGAGGGTTCATTCGGGTAAAGTCTCGAATCCTAGTTGTGGCAGTATTGGCCACTGGTTTGACCGGAACAATAGCTGGCTGAACATTCTAAGTTGCTATAGAGTGAGCTAGAGTAGTGAATACAGCTCTGAACTCTGCATGAGAAACATGCTTTTTCAGGGGATCTTTCTTAACAAGCAGAGGTGCTGGCTGGTTCATATTTCTTCTTCTATTTATCTTTCTGGGAGGCATGTTCTATAAATGGAAGGGAGAATATATTAGACAGAGAGTTTAACATGAGCATCATGCTTAGTCACACGACATGAACACTAAAAGAAGGGAACTTTTCCTAAAATGCCTCATAGCCTCTTGCCCATAAATGTAGCGCGCTTCACACTCATGTACAAGACTCTACTTGATGTAGCTTTTGAACTTCCTAGAATACTTTAAAATATTAGGCTCTGATATCAAGTTTGTAACACCTCAAAGTACACCCTGGGAGGCATACGGTGCTTATAGTCCCGAGAGACCACAAGCTAACCCATGAGCCGGTACCTACTGTAAGAACTAAATAGTAATAACAAAATAACATATGCAGAATATCTGAAGAACCATTAGGTTTCAAATAACAAAGCATTTCTGAATCATGAATCTGGAAAACAACAGCTGCCTAAAACTGATAAAATAAAGATAAACTGACTGACTATCTGAAGTATCCAAAAGCTTCTAAAATTGACTGAATAAGAGTTGATGGGGCAGGCCCCAACTAACTCCAACTAATTACTGAACTAAAAGTATAAAAATAAATATAGTCTATCCTAGAAATATGAGGAATCACTACTACTACGGTTGATAATTTGGAAGGTCTATGTGCGACCCGGGAATTAAGCATCTGAACCTATGATATGATACAACATAGCGCAAAAAAAAGTATGCAATCAGTACTTTGAATGTACTGGTATGCTAAATGAGATAGGCTAATATACATGGTTTCGTGTGCATGAGTAATAACTGACTGAATGAATAGCATGAAGTACTGAATAGTATGTATGAAATCTATAAATACTTAGAATGCATGACCAAGCATAAAACATGTCCTGAATATAATCTGTAAACTAAATAACTGATATTTGTATGCTATGGTCAAGCAAAATTAAAACTGAATTACTAGGCTGATTACTGGACTAAGACTGTGGGAGCTATCATCTAACCAACATACCCCAATATGACTAAATTGGGGTCCAACATATGACCCAAGTTAGAAGGGTATCAGTATCGTGCCACGGGTACTAATACTTGTTGTGTGGATCCGCTAAAATGTTATCCCAAAGGACTAAAGATGTCAAGCCTAAACTGATAGGTGACCCCAGAGAGGTAGTCAAGGCTAAACTGATGGGTGACTCCTCATATCCTACACTGGCTACGTAGTTATGGAGTACAGAGACTGCTACTAACATCTCTACCTATCTGACGGGGAAGCCACCATCCCTGCACTTGCTCAATGCTAAATCCTATTCTTAACTGAACTAACTTGAAATACTGGACTATTCTAAGTTTAATTGATTATGATAACTGACTGGGCTAATAATGTTCATAACATATTTCAGAAACTATTTTGAAAATACTAAGACTAAGTAAACAGCTATGTTTCTGGGTATTCATAACCCCCAGTACTCGATAGCAATAATAGCAAGATTGTACTAAAACTTTGGAGACATAACATGAAAGCATTGCTTAAAATTCGTTCTTGTAAGCATTTCATCAAAAACTTGAAATGCATGGTTTAAGCTAAGCATGGGAATAGTTAAAAGCTTGTAGTAATAGCATAATTTCAATAACATCACTAATTATAAATTAAATCAGTGAACAACAACCTTTAAACATGTGGGGTTTAATAACAACAACAATTTCATGTAAACATGCTGTAGAATCAAAGTTCATGGGAATTTATGTTTAAAATCATAATAACTTGTAAAGATCACAACTTTGAATTTAAAATTTGATACTTGAACTCCATGGGTGGAAGAGACCCATGGATGAAAATTTAACATACTTGGGTTGTTGAATTCGTGAGAATTCTTGGGGCTTTCTAAGGAATTGAGCTTATATCTTGAAGGCTAAGGTTTGTTCTTGAGATAAGATTAGCTTCTTGGAGAGGAATTATGAGTAATAGGGCATATAATTCCCTTTTAGCATTTTAATTTCGTATTTTGGAGGAGTTTAGGGCCTTGATAAAAGACCAAACGATCCTTGAAAATTAAATCGTGAAATTGGAAATCTCAATTTTGACACCCGATGCGATGCGGTGCAGTCGCGTTAGGCCACTAAAAAAGGGACCATCCCAAATTTACCCAGTAGCGCAATGCGGTGAAATTGCGTTGAGTCACTAAAAAAGGACAATTTTGAACTGGAACCTTAGCGTGATGCGGGACCATCGTGGTGCCCTACTGAACGCAAAGGATGCAGCGTTATCGTGGTTCTCCATTGGAAAAGGACGAACGTGGTTTTAGTCAGCATTGTAATGCGGCCTTATCACGTTGGGCTACTGTTTTTCACTAAAAGTGCCATGAATTCTCACTTGAGTATTGGATTTAGGTGAAATTGGTATCATTGGAAAGTTAATTCAATTTACTACAACTTGGTGGGTCTTGAGCTGAAAAATTCCAAGTATAGAAAGATATATTCTTGTTTAAAGTTGACTATAGCAACATACTTCCCGAAAACTCAATTGGTAAGGGATATTTTGATTCGTCTAATAACTGGGAGTTATTTTGAGGCCTTAACGTACATCAAACTAACTCATAAAACTATCAAAGAACTATGATGTACTATGCATGAGCTTGAAACATGACTCTAACATTGGTTTGGATTTTTGGGGTATTACAATTTATTTTTTTGCTTTTTTGAGAATTTTTATCCTTAAAACCAATTGGTCTACCACGTTCCAAATGTTGCCTAGGCTCATTTCCATTAACCACTTATCCTATCGCTACATCAACTGAAAATAGAGAATTTTCAGCTAAATATAAGATTTAGTAACCCTTAGAAGGTTAGTAAATGCATCTGTCAACTGATTTGCAACATTTTGCAAGTAAATCATCATTTGAACCTCTTGCTCACATTGATTTGTTTGAGAATCTAAATGAGATAGTGATAATGTATTCCAGCCTATCCCATGTTTTAGCTGCTTATATTCTCCCCCTAATATTGGGCATACTTATTCATCAAAATGATAATTAGCAAATCTTGTCATAAACAAATATCCTGTCATAGATTTTAAATATTTTATAATGAAAGGAGATTCATACCTAATATTTATCTCCAACCTTCTTTGAGGATCCATCTTTATGCATTGTGATGGAGCAATTGAAACATATATCGTACATCTTAGATTTCCAAAAATTTTAAGATGAAAAATATTTGGCTCTTGACTAAAAGTCAACTATAAATGGGGAGAATTTATAATAATTCTTTGGCCTTATGCGCACAAGTGTTGTTGCATGTAAAATAATATGCCCCCATATTAAAATAGATAGTTTTGTCCTTGTTAACATTGGTCTAACTGTCAATTGAAAATGTTGATCAATGATTTTGCTAGACCATTTTAAGTATGAACATGACCAATCGGATGTTCAATTTTATTTCAGTGGACATACAATAATCATTAAAGGAGTGAGATGTAAGCTCACCAATTTTATCAAGACGAATAGTCTTTATTGCATAATCTAAAAATTATACTCTTATCCTTATTATTTGACCCAACAATCTTGCCAAAGTCATATTGTGAGTTGATAATAAGCACACATGTAACCATCTTGTAGATGCATCTATCAAGACTATATAATATTTGAAAGGTCCATATGGAGGGTAAATTGGTCCACATATATCACCCTATATACGTTTCAGAAATGTTTTGGGATTAATTTAATTCTAAGTTTAATAATCAAATTTCCTTGAGAACAAGCAGCAAAAAAGAGTTCCTTCGATTACTGAATATTTTGATTATTCAAAGTATGCCCATGTGAATTTTCAATAATTTTTGTTCTTTACATTACTATTCTTGTTCTTAATATTGAAATACGTTATCAGCACAACTTTTTAATCAAGTTCATCATTTTTAATTATCGTTTCAAAGAAAAGTATATCTCTTTCAGTTTTGATTAGTTACTTTATTAAAAGGTATAAGATGCTTTTTAATAACAATTATACACTTAGTGCTGCAACAATTTTTAGTATTGAATCAATTCATCTCACTATTAATTTCTTTTTGTCATTATATACATTAGTCTAATACCTAGTACTTTTTCCTAGATTGAAATGGTCCCAAGAATGTTAGAAGCCTTCTTTGTGGGATGACTCCATTTTTGTATACATGTAATTTTTAAGACTTTCACTTTGTGTCATGTGGAAAATTGAATTAGCTTTCCAATGATACCAATTTTATCAAAATAAGACATCGAAAGAGAAAGTTATGGGAGAAATACAGAAGGTAGTAAAATCGCCCAGGTGCAACGGTGGAGGCCGACAGACCATCAGACTAGCGACGGACCATCGCCCACGACCATCGCAACAAGGCACTGTGACTACCTTCTTCCTAGGAGCGAAGGCACAGGCCGACGGACCGTTGGACTAGTGATGGACCGTCGCTAAGGCTATCACAAGGGAGATAGTGAGTCTCTATTCTGCCCAGGTACGACGGTCAGAACCAACAGACCATCGACCCAGCGATAGACGATCGACCCAGCGATGGACCATGAACCCACCGTCGCGCATCCCGTTCAGTTATTTTTAAGTCATTTTTAAAGGGACTTTTTAGTCTTTTACCACCTGTTTATATACCTAGTAATATCCGACCAAGACTCCTAAATTCACTATTCTTCCACAACATTAAAATTAGGGTTTCTCCCTAAGAGCAATCCTTAAGCATTAAAAATCCAAATCTTCTTCAAGAATCAAAGAGATTCAAATTCTTCAAGTTCATGAACTTCAAGAAAACTCAATCCAGGTATGCATAGTGTTCATTCCTGGACTTCTTTCATCCATGAAGCCCAAGAATCTCTTTTCGAAGTTCAAGTGTATGGATTTTTATGAATTTCATGTTGGGTTTTGCTTTTGTTCATGTTGATAATGACCAATTGAATTTTATTCTATATTTTAGTGATAAATCTTAAATGGAATTTATTATTATAGGTGTAGCCTCATGTGAATCCATGATTAAACCCTTGAATGGAGAAATTAGAGCTGAAACATGATGTTTACTTCTTGTGTAATGTTGTCTACATATACTATGCTCACCATGTGTTTGATTAAATGTCTATGTGAATAAAAAAGTGCCCTACTAGTATGATATATGAAATCCCCATTTATGTATAAGTTTATGCATATCATATGTTTCGTCCTAAGTTATCAGTTCCAGCTCCTTCTTCAGCTAGTGCTCCAGTTCCTAAGTTCAGGGATGGTAACAAAGATAGAGCGCTAGGCTCTAAGTCTCAGGGAAGTGTTAGCAGTGCCCACACCTATCCTCTTTGCCAGACTTATGGCAAAACCACCAAGGTACTTGCAGAGATGGTAGTGATACTTATTTCGGGTGTGGTAAGCCAGGCCATAGAGTTAGAGATTATTCGTAGTCAGGTCCTCAGGGTCAGCAGAGCCGCTCCTCAGCTCAGTCCAATCGCCCAAATCAGCAGGGTGACACTTCCAATGCTATTAGTAGGCAATGCCCAAATAGACTCTATGCTCTTCAGATCTGATAAGATCAGGAAAATTCTCCTAATATGGTTACTGGTATGTTACAGATCTTTTGTATGCATGTTTAAGCTTTTCTATATCCAGAAGCTTCTTTGTCTTTTGTTACTCCCTATATAGCAATCGATTTCGGAGTCAGCCCCAAAATTCTAGCGGAGCCCTTTTCAGTCTCTACTCCAGTGGGTAAAACCATCATAGCCCAGCGGGTATACAGGAACTACCCGATTATGAGATTTCAGAAAGTCACTTTAGCAGACTTAGTCTAATTAGAGATAACTGATTTTGATGTCACTCTCGGTATGGATTGGATTTATTCCTACTATGCCATAGTCAACTATAGAAATAGAATAGTCCAGTTCTAATTTTTAAATGAACTTGTCCTAGAATAGAGGGGTAGTACTTCAGCTTTCAGAGGTCATCTTGTTTCCTACCTTCGGGCAAGGAAAATGATATCTAAGGGATGTTTCTATCGTCTTGTTCATGTCAAGGACTCTAGTTCTGAAACTCCCGTCTTAAATTAGTTCCAGTTGTGAATAAATATTCAGATTTCTTTCTTGAAGATCTTCTAGGAATTCCTCCTGAAAGGAAAATAGACTTTGGCATTGATCTTCTACCAGATACTCAGCCTATATCTATTCCGCCATAAAAAATGGCACCAGCAGAACTCAAAGAACTAAAAGAACAATTAAAGGATCTCTTAGATAAGGAATTCACCAGGCCTAGTGTGTCCCCGTGGGGCACTCCAGTCTTATTCGTGCGCAAGAAAGGCAGTTCTCTCAAAATGTGCATTGATTATCATTAGCTCAATAAAGCCGCGATCAAGAACAAGTATCCTCTTCACAGAATCAATGACTTGTTTGACCAAATTCAGGGTGCCAACTATTTCTCTAAGATAGACCTCAGATTCGCTATTATTAACTCAGAGTCAAAGAATATGACATCTCGAAGACAGTCTTCCATACTCAGTATGGTTACTTCAAATTCCTAGTCATGTCCTTTGGTCTTACCAATGCCCCAGCAGCTTTCATGGACTTGACAAACCGCGTGTTCAAGCAGTACTTGGACATGTTCTTCATAGTCTTCATAGACGATATTCTGGTCTATTCCTGCAGTGAGTGTGATCATGCAGACCATCTCAAAATTGTACTTCAGACTCTTAGAGATCAACATATATTCGCCAAATTTAGTAAGTGCGAGTTTTGCCTAAGGTCAGTAGAATTTCTTAGCCATATCGTTTTTGGTGAAGGCATTAGAGTAGATCCTCAAAAGAACAAGGCAGTAAGAAACTAGCCAAGACCTATCTCTCCATCAGATATTAGGAGTTTCTTGGGTTTGGCTGGCTATTATAGATGGTTTGTTGAGGGATTTTCTTCTATTGCATCCCCTATGTCCAGATTGACTTAGAAGAAAGTCAAGTTTCAGTGGTCAGATCCTTGCGAGAAAAGTTTTTAGGAGTTGAAGACTCGACTCACCTAAGCTCTAGTTCTAAGCTCTTCCAAATGGTTCAGATGGGTTTGTGGTGTATTGTGATGCATCCAGAGTAGGTTTAGGTTGTGTCCTCATGCAGCATAGTAAGGTCATAGTCTACATCTCTAGAAAGCTTAGTCCCCATCTTAAGTTAGCAGCCGTAGTATTTACCTTAAAAATTTAGAGGCATTATCTGTACGAAGTTTATGTAGATGTGTTCACAGGTCATAAGATCCTTCAGTATGTCTTTTCTCAGAAAGGTCTCAATCTTCGTTAGAGAAGGTGGTTAGAACTCTTGAAAGATAATGACATGATTGTCCTTTATTATTCGGGCAAGGCCAATGTTGTGGCCTACGCTCTTAGCAGACTGTCTATGGGTAGTATTGCTCATGTTGAGGATAGTAAGAAAAAGTTATCTCAGGAAGTCCATTATCTTACCAGACTAGGCATTCACTTTGTCGATACAGAGGAGGGTAACATATGGGTGCAGAGTAGTTCAGAATCATCTCTAGTTTCCGAGATGAAAGAAAAGCAAGATAGAGATCCCAACCTTGTCAAGTTAAAGGAGTCAGTCAAGGATCAGAAAGTAGAGGTTTTCTCCCAAGGGGGAGATGGTGTTCTGTGTTGTCAGGGTCATCTGTGTGTTCCAGGTGTATATGACTTAAGGCAGCAAATTCTTGCAGAAGTGCATGGTGCGCGCTAATCTATTCATCCAGGGGCCACAAAGATGTACCGCAATTTGCAAGAGATCTATTGGTGGAGTAGGATGAAGAGAGATATTGTAGAGTTTATGGCTAAGTGCTCTACATATCATCAGGTTAAGATAGAGCATTAGAAGCCTAGTGGGTCCATGCAGGAGTTCATTATTCCTACTTGGAAGTAGGAAGAAGTAAACATGGACTTCGTGATGGGTTTTCCTCGAACTCATCATCAGCATGATTCAGTTTGGGTCATTATAGATAGAATGACCAAATCAGCTTATTTCCTTTCAGTTCATACCTCTTATTCAGTCGAGGATTATGCCAGAAGCTACATCAAAGAGTTGGTCAGATTGCACGGTGTTCTGTTATCTATTATCTCAAATAGAGGTACCCAGTTCACCTCTTATTTTTGGAAAGTTTTCCAAAAGTGTCTTGGTACCCAAGCTCATCTCAGTATAGCCTTCCATCCTCAGATAGATGGTCAAGCAGAAAGGACCATTCAGACCTTAGAAGATATGCTAAGGGCGTATGCAATTGATTTAAAGGGTAGTTGGGATGACCACTTGTCTTTGATTGAGTTTGCATTTAACAACAGCTATTATTCCAGTATTCGAATAACCCAATTCAAAGTTCTCTATGGTAGGAGGTATATCTCTCCAGTTGGTTGGTTTGAAGTTAGTGAGGCCTCAATCATAGGTCCTGACTTAGTATTTGATGCCATAGAGAAAGTCTAGTTGATTAGAGAAAGTCTCCGGGCTGATTAGAGCCGATAGAAGTCTTATATAGATATTTGTAGAAAGGATCTCGAGTTCGAGATTGGTGACTATGTCTATCTGAACATCTCTTCCATGAAGGAAGTGAAATGGTTCGGCAAGAAGGAAAAGCTCGATCCCCCATATAGCAGTCCCTTCAAAATTCTCAGTCGTCTCGGCAAGGTAGCTTACGAGCTCGAGTTGCCTTCATAACTAGCCTCAGTTCATCCAGTCTTCTATGTCACTTTGCTCAAGAAGTGCATAGGTGACCCAGCAGTTGTAGTCCCTATTCAAAGCATAGACATTCAAAATAGCCTCTCTTATGAAGAAATTCCAGTCAAAATCCTAGACTATCAAACTTGTAGACTGAGGAACAAAAAAGTCCCTCTAGTCAAAGTTCTTTGGCGAAATTAGTCCATTGAGGGAGCTACTTGAGAAACAGAAGCATACATGCGTACCAAGTATCCTTACCTCTTCTCTGCTAACTCAAATTAAGCTCAAGGTAACAGTTCTCCTTAAGCTTTTTAATTTTATGTTCAGATTTTAGTTACAAGCTTAGTGTCCATTTCATGTCCAGAATTCCTTTATAAACTTGGTATTAAATAACATTGCATATCCAGTCATGCATTTATGTATCAATTCAGTTATATAGTTGTGTAACAGACATGCATTCTCATTGTGAGAAACTTAGTTCCTCAGAACACTCAGTCATGTATTCATAAATCAGTTACACATTCATCGGATATGCATGTTCAGTATGATATGTTCAGTTATCAATCATGTGAGTCATGAGATCACATTTTAGTTATTCATGTCCAGTATGTACATCGGTTTATCTTTCTCCCTCTCACTCAATCTAATTTGAGGACGAATGTTATCAAGAAGGAGATATTGTAATACCCCGTACTTTGTCCTAGCTTGAAATGGTCCTAAGAATGTTATAAGCCTTTTTGTGAGATGAATCCATTTTTTATATATGTGGAATTTTTAAGATTTTCAATTTTTTTTCATGTGAGAAATTGAATTAGCTTTCCAATGATACCAATTTTATCAAAATATGACCTCGAAAGAGAAAGTTATGGACAAAATAGAGAAGGTAGTAAAACCTCCTAGGTGGGACGGTGGAGGCCGACGGACCGTCGGACTAGCGATGGACCGTTGCCCACGACCGTTGCAGTGAGGCAATGTGACTACCTTCTGCCTAGGAGTGATGGCATAGGCCGATGGATTGTCGGACTAGCGATGGACCTCACTAAGGCTGTTGCAAGAGAGACAGTGAGCCTCTATTCTGCCCAGGTGCGAACGGTCAGGACCGACGGACCGTCGACCCAGCGACGGACCATCGCGCATCCCGTTCAATTATTTTTAAGTCATTTTTAAAGGTGCTTTTTGTTCTTTTACTACCCATTTATATACCTAGTAATATCCAACCAAGGCTCCTAAATTCATTATTCTTCCATAATATTAAAATTAGGGTTTCTCCCTAAGAGCATTCCTTAAGCATCAAAAATCCAAATCTTCTTCAAGAATCAAAGAGATTCAAATTCTTTAAGTTCAAGAACTTCAAGAAAACTCAACCCAGGTATGCATAGTGTTCATTCATGGACTCCTTTTATCTATGAAGCCCAAGAATCTCTTTTCAAAGTTCAAGTGTATGGATTTTTATGAATTTCATGTTGGGTTTGCTTTTATTCATGTTGATAATGACCAGTTGAATTCTATTCCATGTTTTAGTGATAAATCTTAAGTGGAATTTATTACTATAGGTGTAGCCTCATGTGAATCCATGATTAAACTTTTGAATGGTGAAATTAGAGTTGAAACATGATGTTTACTTGTTGTGTAATGTTGTCTACATATACTATGTTCACCATGTATTTGATTAAATGTCTATGTGAAGGAAAAGGGCCCTACTATTATGATAATATGAAATCCCTATTTATGTACAAGTTTATGTAAATCACATGTTTGATGAAATGCCTCAATAAATGAATTATGGATTGTGATGTTAGTCATGTATTCAAGAAAGTCATGCTTTGCCAGTTTCTTTCCATCGAAGTCCTGGGGGTACTTGTACCCGACAATTTAGCTGTGTGCCTAGAGCCAGTGTCATGTTTTCATGATATCATCAGTTAAGCTATATTCAGTAGAAAACAGTTAGTCATGTGACTCAGGAAAACTTAGTAAAACTCAAAAATCCCAGTATCTCAGAAAATTCAGTAATACAAAAATCTCAGTACTATTCCATCAGCCAAAGAAACTCAGTTAACTCAGTCAAGTTCAGTTCAGTAGTCCATGTTCAGTGTCTATTCATATAGGAGTAGAAATTAGCACCGAGTGAACCCAAGGATGGAAACTCACCTACCAGTAGAAGGTGTGATTCTTAGAAGTAATCCTTGTATTTCAGAACTACGTAGCCAGCGTAGGTTGAGACATCATACCTACTAGTTGAAGTTAGATGAGGTGTCTTAACCTTCTAGTCGAAGGTTCCCACCATTCTCATTAAAGTAACCTGCTAGTTGAGGGTCACTTACATGTTGCCCTTACCAGTAGCGCAATATTGGCACCCTTCCAATCAGGGCACAGATTGGACCCCAATTCAGCTATAATGCATTATTTAGGGCATGTTGGTTGGATGAATACTTCCCACAGTTTTAGTATCAGTCTCAGTAAAAGAATTCAGATAGTTCTTCAGATTTCAGGATTGTCAGATACAGTCAACTCAGCTAAGTACGGAACTCAGCTAGTTCCTTCAAATTCAGGACTGTCAGATACAGTCACTCATATTATCAGTTCTATCAGTCATCAGAACTCTGTTATCAGTCATGTTAGTTATCAGTACATTCATGTTATCACGATCTCAGATATAGTTATTATGTATTCATGCATGCATTCTCACGTTCATGTTATTCAGTCAGTTAGCATAGTGCATGCATGTGAACCCCTTTGCATTCAGCCTACCTCACATGCATACCAATACATTTAAAGTACTGACGCATTTGTTCTATGGTATCTTATACCATAGGTTCAGAAGCACAAGCTTCAAAGCATCAGTAGCATTCCAGTCTCAGCAGTCAGAGTTAGTAGTGAATCCTCATCTTTCGAGGACATGATCTTTTCTTTATTATTTCATTAATTAATTTATTAGTTGGAGTTAGTTGGGGACATATCTTATCAACTCCTTATTCAGAAAGTCATGTTTTAGAGGCTTTTCAGACTATCATGTTCAGATAGTTATTTCAGTTATTTTGGGTATTTCATACCCCACCAGATGTTATATTCTTATCAAATATTATTTTACAATTTGAACCTTATGACCTTTTAGTTTATGTTTCCATATTATACAGTATATTATATAGTATACAGGTACAGATTTCAGTCATGGGTTAGCTTGTGGTCCTTTGGGATTATGAGCATCGTGTGGTATTCCGGGTACCAGATTCGAGGTGTTACAATTAGTTATTAGCTTATTAAAGTAATTTCAACTCTTTTGTTGTGTAAGATAGTAAGTGGTTTTGATAACTATTTTAATCGTGATAACACTTATCACTATATGATAGTAGTGGTCTATTGATAACCATCATAAGAATTATTATTTTAACAATTCAAAAAGAAAAATGTTACTACTTCATGAAAAGAAGAGAAAAAAACTTCTGCTTATGTGTTTATTATTTTTGTAAAAAGTGTTACTTATTTGTGAAAATAAAGTCAATATTTTGAGGTAATATTATTCTATTATTGCAACCTAATTTATTTTATGATAGAATTCATCATGTCAAATTTATCAAAGCTTGAGTTTGTGGCACTTGATATCTCTAAAAAAATTACCTGTTATGGATTCTCGATGCTAAATTTCACATAGCTGCTAAGAGTCTTAGTGCTACTATTATTTCGGATAATGCAACATCAATCCAGGATAAGGCCAAGGCTATGATTTTTCTTTGTCATCATTTGGATGAAGGTTGAATACCTGACAGTGAAAGATTCACTTGAATTGTGGACCGATTTAAAGGGAATGTATGACCATCTAAAGGTCATGGTATTGCCTAGAGTTCGTTATGAGTGGATACACTTACGATTTCAAGATTTTAAAATGATTGTTGAATATAATTTTGCTGTATTCAAGATTGTTTCTCAATTGAAATTATGTGGAAAAACTATAAATGATGAGTACAAAATGGAAAATACACTTACTACTTTTCATGTCTCAAATGTGATATTATAGCAATAATATTGTGAGAAGGTCTTTCCAAAGTATTCAGAATAGATCTTATGCCTTCTGGTGGCTGAGCAACATAATGCCTTTTTGATGAAAAATTATGAAGCTCGTTCCACTAGAGTTGCTCAATTACCATAAGCAAATGGGGTAAAATTATATGGCCAGCCTGAAAGACGATAAAATCAGGGTCATAATAATATGTGTGGACGTGGCAATGATAGAGGATGATATAATAATCGTGGTTGTGGTAACCAAAAAGGGGAGAACCAAATGGGTCCTCAAAAAAATCCTTCAAAAGACAACTATCATCGTTGTGGCATAAAAAGGATTTGGAAGAATGAATGTCGTACGCCTAAGAATTTTTCTGGGCATTATCAAGATTCTTCAAAAGAAAGAAAAATAAAGGTAGAACCTCTTCTAATGCCTGAATGGAGTCATACTTGACTTTCAAAAATAATGATGAGGCAGGACCTTTGATGTGCTATAGAAATATAGCACTTATGATGCTTAAAACTATGAGAATATGCATCCACTTTAGGCTATTTTGTTGGATTTGAGGTGTTTTGGAGTGTTTTGTAAGAAATCATGTTGTGGATGCTTATTTCATGAAAAAAAGTAAAAAAAAAGTGATTTTGGCTACTTATGGGAGCAATTATAGGAAATTTTAGATGTTCGTGACCAAAGCATGTGATGAAATTTGAAGATTTGAAGCTTGGTTGCAAGTGTCAGAGCTGAAGATCACAAGAGTTGACAACGATTCGGTAATTTGTTCATAACTTTTCACCTCGATATCAGATTGAGGCAAAATTGATATCGTTGAAAATCTAGTTTAATTATTTATCTGATGGTGGGGACTTTTTCACCTACTAAGTCAACTTGCAGACTGCAAGTAGCACATACAGTTTGCATGTATGCAAAGCAAGCGTCGGAGGTTGAAATCTTGAGAGATAGGCTATAGGACTTGTACCTTCGGTTTGTGCATGCGCCAACCCTAATGACCACAGGTACAACCTGTGACTAGGGTCAGGGAATAGGTGCAGGGTGCAAATGGACAACGACTCAGCTTTTCTGGATTGTTCCGAAACTATTTCCTAGGGTTTTTATGTATCCTAATTACACTCCTATGATATTTTTAAGTCCTATTATGTATGAGTAATTAAATTTTCCTATTTTAGTTAGGATTTGATTTCTAGGGTTTCTTGTAACCTATAAATACCTTTTAGGCTTAGTTAGGATTTGATTTCTAGGGTTTCTTGTAACCTATGAATGCCCTTTAGGCTTTGTATTCACACATTCACTATTCAGATATTGAGGCAACTCATAGGGAGTCCCTTTGAGGCCAATCTCACAAACAACTGTTTGTTCTTGTCTTGTTATTCAACTAAAGACTTTGGAATCTATTCTTTCATTATTGTGAGATTAATTTTATAATTTTTTCTGTGTATTTCACAATTGATCTTATAACTACGAGCGGTTAATTTTCTTAGCTTAGATTATGGGAATCCTGGCATATTAATGAAGTAGAGGAAGTTCCAAGTCATTCTATATAAAGATTTTTGCATGTATTGGGTTTTGTTCGTTCTTATTGATTTCTTAGCGGTGGCCAACGTTAAGATATCGCCTAGATTATTGCTACTTACTCTAAAAGAGAGTAATGACTAGAAAAAGAATATCACAACAGTAATTTGAAGATTAACTGTCAACCCACGCTACTAGGTATTATCTAAGTAAGATGGTTAGTTGTCATCTAATAATTAGAGACTCAAAAGGTAATAGTTAACTGGGATCAATATAAGGGTTAGTAAGGTGACATCCTGAGACTCAAAAGGTAGAGGGTGAAATCTGTTAACTTATCCAAAAGACTGTTGACGGTACATAACTTATCAATTTTGTATGCAAGATATTGGAATAGTTCGATAGTGCACGATAAGACTACTGAGTTGAGAAGCCAGGGGAAACATAAGCCTAGTGTTTGTCTTAGATTGTTTACAACCAAAAGCAACCAAATCTTGTTATTTTTAGCTAGTTACTAAAAATCCCTCCTTTTTACTTTTCTTCATTTCCTGGTGATTTCAATAAGTCTGAGACATATTTTTGGTCTATTCCATGTGGGATTGATCTAAAACTCGTTGGGTTGCTATATTTTGACAACGATCTCTTTATCCTTTTGAGAAGGGGTAGTTTGAGCGTTATCAACCTTTGCAAACATATGATGACAATGTTTTGATTTTGAAATATGGTGATTTTGATGGCCTTGATGATATTACTCATTTGAAAGTTGAAGACTTCTTTGGAGATGAAAATGAATCTTGATCAATTTATTGGAGAAATAAATTATGTTATTTTATTTATGTGATTTATTTTAGTTATCAAGTTTTTTCATTAAGTTGTTTTTATTTTTTAAGAAAAAAAGTATTTAATTTTCATTGTGAGATTTCAGATTTCTTATCATGTGGTTTTATTTTGTGAAGATAATAAAATTTCTTCAATCTTCAATCGGATTCAAGATGAGTAATGGAGATATGTGCGTTCTTGATAGTGCTACAACTCACACTATATTAAGAGAAAAAACATATTACTATAATTTGGTTATGAAAAGGACCTATGTTAATATAATATTCGGTAGTACAAAATTAATAGGACTCTGAAAGAGTAACCTTATTACTACCCAAGGAAATAATATTGACCATTGATAACACATTATATTGTAGTAAGTCTCAAAGAAACTTGTTCAGTTTCAAAGTTAATTGCCAAAATAACTATCATATTGAAACTGTAAATGAAGAAAAGATTAAAAACCTTTATATTACTACAATAAAGGTAGGGGAAAAGTTTGCGCATGAAAAACTACCTATACTTTCTTCTGAATTGTACCATATAAGTATTTGCATGATTGAGTCACATATCATAGTAAACAAAAGGTTTACAGGTTATAATGATTTTATCATTTGACACGACTTATTGAACCATCCCAATTTTAATATGATGCGGAGGATTATTGAGAATTCACATGGGCATATTTTGAATATTTCAATATTAAGAACAAGAATAGCAATGTAAAGAACAAGACAAGAGGAAGAGAATAATATAAGATAAGTTTCTTCATTCTTTCAAGTATGTACAACATCTTACTCAAAACTTCTATTTATAGTATTACATTAAGGAACTTCAAGAGGTGTCATAAACATGACATTAATTCATTAGAAGATGGGGAAAGAACACGAGAGATTGGATGATCAATGAGGAAGTGGTGAAGGTGTGAGAATTACTATATTTAAATAAGGAGTTATACCAAGAAGTTATGGACATATATAATAATCATTTTATAATTATTTATAACAGAATATGATACAATTTTTCTAAAAATGTAGGATAATATATATTAATGGTAGACATATATAATAATCATTTTATAATTATTTATAACAGAATATGATACAATTTTTCTAAAACTGTAGGATAATATATATTAATGGTAAAAAATGTTAGTGGTGTGATATGATTTAACAATATCAGACCCGTCAAGTTTTCTAAAAATGTGGGATAATATGTATTAATAATAAGAATGTTGGTGGTGTGATATGATTTATCCTTTATAACAAGATCAGACCCATCAGGTCCTTTATTTTAAAAAAAAAAACTAGGGCAAGAGTGGTAAGTCAAATATCTTTCAACAAAATATTATTTCATATATAGATCAATTATTTGATTGGTGTAATATCAAAAATAGATTTGGCTAGGATAATATGCTCAAGTTGTACTCTTACTTTGTGTGAAAGTAGAAAAATTATTTTCAAAATATATTCGATTCAAATACAATAAATCAAAATAGTTATCATCTTCATTTTATTTTTGTTGGCCCTTTTTTTAAAAAATATTTATTTAAATTTAGTTGTCCCATTTATGAAATCAAGGGAATTTTGTTAGGCTTTTTCCTATACTATTTCTACTCTCTTCATTCTATTTTAGTTGATCATTTTACTAAAATTAAATATCTCATATTAGTTGATCACTTAATAAATTATGATAGTATTAATTAATTTTTTTATTTTGTCCATATAATTAATAGGATATATTAAATATGAACAGTTAGAATTTCAATGTGGTGTGCGGATTTAATAGATAAAATAGATT